>NW_024100537.1:0-85651 GCF_016545835.1 Crotalus tigris
AGGAGGAGGAGGAAGAGGATGGGGAAGAGGAGGGGGAGGAGAAGGAGGACGATGAAGAGGAAGGGGAAGGGGAGGGGGAGGGTGAAAAGGAGGAAGAGGAAGAGGAGGAAGAGGAAGGGACAGGGACGAGAAAGAGGAGGAGGAAGAGGAAGGGGAGGGAGAAGAGGAGGAGGATGAAGAGGAAGGGGAAAGGGATAGGGAGGGGGAGGGGGAAAAGGAAAAGGAAGAGGAAGGGGAGGGGGAAGAGGACGAAGAGGAAGGGGAGGGGGACAAGAAGGAGGATGATGATGAAGAGGGAGGGGAGGAGAATGAAGAGGAAGGGGAGCAAGACGGGGATGAGGAGGAGGAAGAGGATGGGGAAGGGGAGGGGAGGAGGACGATGAAGAGGAAAGGGAAAGGGATAGGGAGGGGGAAGGGGAAAAGGAGGAAGAGGATGAAGGGGAATGGGAAGGGGACGGGGTGGAGGAAAAGGAGGAGGTGGAAGAAGAGGATGGGGAAGGGGGGGCAGAAGAGAAGTAAGAGGATGAAGAAGAAGAAGGGGATAGGGAGGGGGAGGGGGGAAAGGAGGAAGAGGATGAAGGGGAATGGGAAGGGGACGGGGTGGGGGAAAAGGAGGAGGTGGAAGAAGAGGATGGGGAAGGGGGGGCAGAAGAGAAGTAGGAGGATGAAGAAGAAGAAGGGGATAGGGATGGGGAGGGGGGAAAGGAGGATGATGAAGAGGAAGGGGAGGGGACGGGGTAAAAGGAGGAGGAGGAAGAGGAGGAAGAGGAAGGGACAGGGACGAGAAAGAGGAGGAGGAAGAGGAAGGGGAGGGAGAAGAGGAGGAGGATGAAGAGGAAGGGGAAAGGGATAGGGAGGGGGAGGGGGAAAAGGAAAAGGAAGAGGAAGGGGAGGGGGAAGAGGACGAAGAGGAAGGGGAGGGGGACAAGAAGGAGGATGATGATGAAGAGGGAGGGGAGGAGAATGAAGAGGAAGGGGAGCAAGACGGGGATGAGGAGGAGGAAGAGGATGGGGAAGGGGAGGGGGAGGAGGACGATGAAGAGGAAGGGGAAAGGGATAGGGAGGGGGAAGGGGAAAAGGAGGAAGAGGATGAAGGGGAATGGGAAGGGGACGGGGTGGGGGAAAAGGAGGAGGTGGAAGAAGAGGATGGGGAAGGGGGGGGCAGAAGAGAAGTAAGAGGATGAAGAAGAAGAAGGGGATAGGGATGGGGAGGGGGGAAAGGAGGATGATGAAGAGGAAGGGGAGGGGACGGGGTAAAAGGAGGAGGAGGAAGAGGAGGAAGAGGAAGGGGGGGCAGAAGAGAAGTAGGAGGATGAAGAAGAAGAAGGGGATAGGGATGGGGAGGGGGGAAAGGAGGATGATGAAGAGGAAGGGGAGGGGACGGGGTAAAAGGAGGAGGAGGAAGAGGAGGAAGAGGAAGGGACAGGGACAAGAAAGAGGAGGAGGAAGGGGAAGGGCAGGATGAAAAACAAGGGTTGGAAACTGACCACAGAGAGAAGCAACCTGGAATTAAGGAGAAACTTCCTGACAGGGAGGACAATTAACCGGTGGAACAGCTGGCCACCAGACGTTGGGGGCACTTCATCACGGGAGGTTTTTAAGAAGAGACTGAACAACCCTCTGTCCAGAACGGTACAGGGTCTCCTGTTTTAGCAGGGGGCTGGACTAGAAGACCTCCAAGGTCCCTTCCAAACTCTGTTATTCCATGATTCTTGATGGGTCTCCTGTTTGAGTGGGTGGGTTTGATGACAAGACCTCCGGGGTCCCTTCCAACTCTCTAACTTTGTTTGTTTGAACAATGGGTTGGACTAGAGGACCTCCAAGTTTCGTTCCAGCTTCTGTTCTGTTCTATTCTATTCTATTCTATTTTCTATTTTCTATTTTCTATTCTCTATTCTCTATTCTATTCTATTCCATTTTATATTTTCTATTCTATTCTATTCTATTCTATATTCCATTTCATTCCATATTCTATTCTATTCTATTCTATATTCCATTTCATTCCATATTCTATTCTATTCTATTCCATTCTATTCCATTTTATATTTTCTATTCTATTCTATTCTATTCTATTCTATTCTATTCTATTCTATTCTATTCTATTCTATTCTATTCTATTCTATATTCCATTTTATATTTTCTATTCTATTCTATTCTATTCTATTCTATTCTATTCTATTCCATTTTATATTTTCTATTCTATTCTATTCTATTCCATTTTATATTTTCTATTCTATTCTATTCTATTCCATTCTATTCCATTTTATATTTTCTATTCTATTCTATTCTATTCCATTTTATATTTTCTATTCTATTCTATTCTATTCCATTCTATTCCATTTTATATTTTCTATTCTATTCTATTCTAGTCTATTCTATATTCCATTTCATTCCATATTCTATTCTATTCTATTCTATTCTATTCCATTCCATTCTATTACATTCTATTTCCATTACATTCTCTATTCTATTCTATATTCCAATTCATACCATATTCTATTCTATTCTATTCTATTCTATTCTAGTCTAGTCTAGTCTAGTCTAGTCTATTCTATATTCCATTTCATTCCATATTCTATTCTATTCTATTCTATTCTATTCTATTCTATTCTATTCTATTCTATTCTATTCTATATTCCATTTCATTCCATATTCTATTCTATTCTATTCTATTCTATTCTATTCTATTCTATTCTATTCTATTCTATTCTATATTCCATTTCATTCCACATTCTATTCTATTCTATTCTATTCTATATTCCATTTCATTCCATATTCTATTCTATTCTATTCTATTCTATTCTATTCTATTCTATTCTATTCCATTCTATTCTATTACATTCTATTTCCATTACATTCTCTATTCTATTCTATATTCCAATTCATACCATATTCTATTCTATTCTATTCTATTCTAGTCTAGTCCAGTCTAGTCTAGTCTAGTCTAGTCTATATTCCATTTCATTCCATATTCTATTCTATTCTATTCTTAGTTCTATTCTGTTTTGTTCTATTCTGTCTAGTCTAGTCTAGTCTGGAACGAAAGAAACGGTGCTTCCCCAGCCATCTCAGAACCACCTTAAACATTGGAAGGGACCCTGGAGGTCTTCTAGTCCAACCCCCTCCTGAAGCAGGAGACCCTTACCGTATCAAAGAGCTGGACGGAGGCCCACCTTGGAAGGTCATCCAGCCCAACCCCTTGCCACAGAGCCACCTACAACACGTCAAAGAAGTGACTGCCCAGTCTCTTCTTGCAAGCAGCCTCCAGCGACGGAGCAGCCACAACGGGGCTCTGCAGGATTGTGGTCACCTCGGGCGAAGTGGCTCCAGGTGTTTCGGTGGCCCCTCCCTGGCTGAGCAGCTGCCATTGGTGGAGAGGGCAAGCTGGGCGAGGCCATTGGGGCAGGAGGGGCACCGTTCAAGGGGAAAAGTGAAGGGGGGACACAACGAGGAGGAGGAGGGTGCGAGGAAGCAATGCTGCTGTCACCTCTCCAACTCTGGTGGGGAAAGCCCTGGGCTGGGGAGGAAGGGACCCCCTGTTAAGCCAAGCAGGGGAGAAAAGGGACCCCCTGTGGGATATGGGATGGGAAGCAGGAAGGATGGGATGTAGGATAGGATGGGAGGATAGGGATAGGATGGGATAGGATAGGATAGGAGGATAGGATAGGAGGGATAGGATAGGACAGGACAGGACGGACAGGAGAGGACAGGAGAGAGGAGAGAAGAGGAGGGAGGGGAGGGCTGGGAGGGGATGGGATGGGATTGGATTGGATGGGATGGAATAGGGAATAGTGAATAGGGTACAGTGGAGTGGAGTGGAATGGATGGGAATGGAACGGAACGGAACTGAATGGAAGAGGGAATAGATTAGAATAGACCAGGATGAGATGGAATGGGATGGGATGGGATGGGATGGGATGAGAGGGGATGGGATGGGATGGGATGGGATAGGATTGGAGGGGAGGGGAGGGGAGGGGATGGGATGGGATGGAATGGAATGGAATGGAATGGAATGGAATGGGATGGGATGGGATAGGATTGGATGGGATGGGAGGGGAGGGGAGGGGATGGGATGGGATGGGAGGGGATGGAATAGGGAATAGGGAATAGAGAATAGGATAGAGTGGAGTGGAGTGGAATGGAGTGGAATGGATGGGAATGGAATGGAACGGAACTCAATGGAAGAGGGAATAGACTAGAATAGACCAGGATGAGATGGGATGGGATGGGATGGGATAGGATGGAATGGGATGGGATGGGATGGGATGGGATGAGAGGGGAGGGGAGGGGATGGGATAGGATGAGATGGGAAGGAATGGGATAGGATGGGATGAGAGGGGAGGGGATGGGATGGGATGGGATAGGATGGAATGGAATGGGATAGACTAGAATGGGATGGGATGGATAAGAATGGAATGAAATGGAACTGAGTGGAATAGGGAATAGAGAAGAATGGGATGGGACAGGACGGGACGGGATGGGATGGGATGACACAACCTAGGAGAACAAACCCATTAGGACAAGATCCCAAAGTCCACATTCTGGACAGAGAAGACCGTTGGTTGGAAAGAGTGGTCAAAGAGTTGAAAAAGCACCTTTGGGACAATGACAAAAATCGAGAAGGGCCTCGGCCTAGTTTGGATGCCCTCACAATGTCCCACACGGCAGATTTTCTTCTTCACCCGCTCTCCTTTTTTAGACACAATCAAGATTTCAACAGCAGGAAGTGGCATTTTGTCAAGCGGAGAGGGGAGGAGCGCCACCTGCCTATCCAGCAACCCCTCCCCATTCGAAGAGGTGGACACTCCTCCTGCGGAAGCTGCTCCATTTCTACCTGCAAAGGTCCTGGGAAGAGTCTGATCAGGCACAAGACCTGGACCGTCGGGATGGTCGGCGTCTTCATGGTGGCTCCTGAGAAAAGATAAAACAAGGAGGAGCCACAGTTGCATGTAAACCCCATGCACAAGACCTGGAAGGTCTTCTAGTCCAGCCACTGCTCAAACATTGCCCCTACACCATTTCAGACAGCTGGCTGTCCAGTCTCTCCTTCAAAGCCAAGAGGCAAGGTCCGGAAAACCCACCCAGAGACAAAAGGGTTCTGTCGTCAGGAAAGTGAAGGCTTCCCTGGGCCATGTCCGTCAGTCAGGTTATCGTTGGAGTCCCTTTGTGGTTGCCAAATTGTTGAGAGAATCGGTTCGGGTCCGTTCTTTCTCCCAATCCGGGAGAGGAGCGACGAGTGAAAATCAAGACTCAAGGCAAGGTGCTTATGAAAAGGGGGGTTCCCCTTTATTTCCCAGTAACAGCAACAAGGCTGTTCTTGGGGGCCGCTAGTAAATTGGGGGGGGGGTTGGTGAGTTTTTATATATTTTCAGTTCTTTATCGATGTATGGATATCTGTTCTGTCCACAATACTCTAATTGGCGTGTAAAGCCCACCCAGCATCTTAATAAAATGTTGGTTGATTTAAGGCGTACCAATGAAGGGGTAGCTTCGTCGCCAAAGGTTGAAACGAGGGGGTCCTGGGGGTTCTCTAAGCTTGGTGGTTTTCTTGAAGACCTTTCATTCCCAAACTAGAGAACATCATCAGTGTTAGAAGAAAGGGGAGGGTCATCCTCCTCCTTCTTCTCCTCATCTCCAGAAACCTCGTTCCCTTCTACCACTGATGAGGTTCTCTAGTTGGGTCCTGAAACGTCTGCAAGAAAGCCACCAAGATCTGAAAACAACCCCACAGTCCTTCTCCTCTTCCTCCTCCTCCTCCTCCTCCTCCTCCTCCTCCTCCTCCTCCTCCTCCTCCTCCTCTTCTCCTTCTCCTTCTCCTTCTTTCTCCTTCTCCTTCTCTTCCTTCTCCTTCTTCTTTTTTATTCCTATGTTCTGTTCTATTCTATGCTATTCTGTTCTGTTCTGTTCTAATAATAATAGTAATAATAAAGTTGGAAGGGACCTTGGAGGTCATTGAGTCCAACCCCCTGCTCAGGCAGGAAACCCTACACTATTTTAGACAATTGGCTGTCCAGTTTTTTCTTAAAAACTTCCAATGTTGGAGCATTCACCACTTCTGGAGGCAGGTTGTTCCACTGGTTGATTGTTCTAACTGTCAGGAAGTTTCTCCTTCTGTTCTATTCTGCATTCCATTCTATTCCTGATTCCTGTTAATTACATTCCATAATGCTCTACTGTACTCTACTCTACTCTACTCTACTCTACTCCATAATCCATTCCATATTCCTTATATTCAATATTGCATATTGCATATTCCATATCCCACTCCATTCCATTTCCTATCCCATCCCATCGCATCCTATTCTATAGTATCCTATCCTATCCTATCCTATCCTATCCAATCCTATGATATCCTATGCTATCCTATCCTATCCTATCCTATGCTATCCTATTATTTATATTTTCTATTCTGTCCTGTCCCGTCCCATCCCATCCCATTCTACTCCACTCCACTCCACTCCCTTCGATTCGATTCGATTGGATTGGATTCCATTCCATTCCATTCCATCCCGTCCCGTCCCGTCCCGTCCTGTCCCATTCCATTCCATTCCATTCCAGTCCATCCTTATATTTTCTATTCCGTCTTGGCCTGTCCCCTACCGTCCCGTCCCATCCCTTCTCTTCTATTCTCTTCCATTACCTTCCCTGCCCTTCCCTTCCACTCCACTCCACTCTACTCTACCCTACTCTACTCTATTCTACATTTTTCTTCCCACGTGGTTTGACCAGTGGCCCCCTCCTCCCCCAGTCCAGAGGTTTCCCACCAGAGCTGGAGCGGGGAGACCCGGGGTGCTTGCTCGCCCCATCCTCCCGGTGCTCCCCCATCACTTTCCTTCTTGGACGGTGCCCTTCCTGCCCCGTTGGCAGCCACTCGGGCAGGGAGGGGCCAACGAACCACTTCTGAGGAAGCCTCTTTGTGGCAAGGTGACCACAATCCTGCAGTGCATAGAAGGGAGTTGCGTCACCTGATGTCCCCAGTTCCTTGTAAGTTGGACCCCAGGATGGGTGGTGGAATCATTAACGGTCGCTCCCAGCATTGCAGTTGGGTGTATCCATCGCTTTAGGGTCCCTGCTTTATTCCTGGGAAGGTCTGAGGAAGCTCCGGCGATGATTCCCGCGCCCTGGTGTTTTGTAACTAATTAATAAATAGATAAAAATGGCAGATGTGATTTTTGATGCACTCTAGAGGTTAAAAGATACACCTGGTGTTAAAGGAGCTCTCCAGTTGTGGCCAATATTAGTAGAAGGAAGTAGCCAAAAGGATGCAAAAAAGACAGAAAAAGAAACAGTGAATATTCATGTAAGTCTAGTTGGGGAGAACAAATGTGTATGTGAGCGCCGTGAGGCTACCCCACAAATACACACTGCCCCCCCTTGCATATCCTGTCATTCCTTCATGTTAGATCGTCCCCTGCTTGAGCAGCAGGTTGGACTAGAAGACCTCCAAAGTCCCTTCCAGTTTCTATTCTATTCTGTTCTGTTCTGTTCTACATTCCATTCCATTCCCAATTCCTGTTGATTCCATTCCACAACACTCTGCTCTGCTCTGCTCTATTCCATAATCCATTCCATATTCCTTATATTCAATATTGCATATTGCATGTTCCATATCCCACTCCATTCCATGCCATTCCATTCCATTCCTTTTCCTATCCCATCCCATCCCATCCCATCCTATCCTATCCTATCCTATCCAATCCTATCCTATCCTGTCCTATCCTATCCCATCCCATCCCATCCCATCCCATCCCATCCCATCCCATCCCATCCCATCCTATCCTATCCTATCCTATCCTATCCTATCCTATCCTATCCTATTATTTATATTTTCTATTCTGTTCTGTCTCGTCCCATCCCGTCCCATCCCACTCCACTCCACTGCATTCTGTTCCATTTTGTTCTGTTCTACATTCCATTCTATTCCCAATTCCTGTTCCATCCATTCCATAATGCTCTACTCTACTCTACTCTACTCTACTCTACTCTACTCTACTCTACTCTACTCTATTCCATAATCCATTCCATAGTCCTTATATTCAATGTTGCATATTGCATATTGCATGTTCCATATCCCATTTCATTCCATTCCATTGCATTCCTTTTCCTATCCCATCCCATCCCGTCCCGTCCCGTCCCATCCCATCCCATCCCATCCCATCCCATCTCATCCCATCCCATCCCATTCTATTCTATTCTATTCTATTCTAGTCTAGTCTATTCTATTCTAGTCTAGTCTAGGCTAGTCTAGTCTAGTCTAGTCTAGTCTAGTCTAGTCTAGTCTAGCCTATCCTATATTCTATTCTATTCTATTCTATTCTGTTCTGTTCTGTTCTGTTCTGTTCTATTCTATTCTATTCTATCCTATCCTATCCTATCCTATCCTATCCTACCCTACCCTATTATTTATATTTTCTATTCTGTCCTGTCTCGTCCCATCCCATCCCGTCCCACTCCACTCCACTGCATTCTCTTCTGTTCTGTTCTGTTCTATATTCCATATTCCCTTCCCTTCCATTCTTCATTCTTTGCTTCCTCCTTAGTTTGACAGATGACCCATTCTTCCCCCAGCCCAGGGGTTTCCCACCAGAGCTGGGGGCTGGGGTGCCACCACAATTGCTCGCTTGCTCGCTCCTCCTCGTGTCCCCCCCCCATCCCTTTTCTTCTTGGACGGTGCTCTTCCTGACCCAATGGCCTCACCTGGGTTGCCCTCTCCACCATTGGCAGCGGCTCGGCCGGGGAGGGGCCGACGAAACACTTCTGAGGAAGCCTCTTTGTGGCAAGGGGACCACGATCCTGCAGTGCATAGAAGGAAGGGAGTTGCGCCACCTGATGTCACCACTTCCTTGTAAGTTGGAGACCAAGGTGGGTTCGGGTGAAATGCGCCAAGAAATATCTGGTGCTTTTTTTTTTTTATCTCTGCTTTTATTCAGGGGATTGAATTGCTTTATTACACTCCTGCAAGAGGCCGAGAGCTGCCCAAGTGAGTTGGGTGCTGTAGAAATTTATATTTAAAAAATCAGAAATAATAGACCACTCCATTCCACTCCACTCCGTTCCGTTCCGTTCCGTTCTGTTCTATATTCTTTTTTAATTCTATTCTATATTCTATTAATTCTATTCTATTCTGTTCTATTCTGTTTTATTCTACTCCATATTCTTTTTTAATCCTATTCTATATTCTATTCTATTCTATATTCTTTTTAAATTCTATTCTATGTTCTATTAATTCTATTCTATTCTGTTCTATTCTATTCTAAATTCTCTCTTCTCTTCTCTTATCTTCTGTTCCATTTCCCATGTTATATATTACATATTACATTCTATATTTTCTATTCTATTCTATTCTATTCCATTCCATTCCATTCCATTCCATTCCATTCCATTCCATATTTTCTATTCTATTCTATTCTATTCTATTCTATTCTATTCTATTCTATTCTATTGTAATAATAATAATAATAGTAAAGTTGGAAGGGACCTTGGAGGTCATCTAGTCCAACCCCCTGCTTGGGCAGGAAACCCTACACCATTTCGGACAAATGGCTGTCCAGTCTCTTCTTAAAAACTTCCAGTGTTGGAGCATTTACTGCTTCTGGAGGCAAGCTGTTCCACTGATTAATTGTTCCCACTGTCAGGAAGTTTCTCCTTAGTTCTAGGTTGCTTCTCTCCTTGATGAGTTTCCACCCGTTGCTTCTTGTCCTGCCTTCAGGTGCTTTGGAAAATAGCTTAATTCCCTCTTCTTTATGGCAGCCCCTGAGATATTGGAATACTGCTATCATGTCCCCCCTTGTCCTTCTCTTCGTAAAACTAGACATACCCAATTCTCGCAACCGTTCCTTATATGTTTTAGCCTCCAGTCCCCTAATCATCTTTGTTGCTCTTCTCTGTACTCTTTCTAGAGTCTCAACATCTTTTTTACATCGTGGGGACCAAAACTGGATGCAGTATTCCAAGTGTGGCCTTACCAAGGCATTGAAGAGTGGTATTAATACTTCGCGTGATCTTGATTCTATCCCTCTGTTAATGTTGTTGTTGTTAATTGCGAAGTCGTGTCCGACCCATTGCGACCCCATGGACAACGTTCCTCCAGGCCTTCCTGTCCTCTACCATCTTCTGGAGTCCATTTAAGTTCACACCTCCTGCTTCAGTGACTCCATCCAACCACCTCGTTCTCTGTCGTCCCCTTCTTCTCTTGCCCTCCATCTTTCCCAGCATTAGGCGCTTCTCCAGTGAGTCCTTCCTTCTCATTAGGTGGCCAAAGGACTTGAGTTTCCACTTCATGATCTGGCCTTCTCAAGAGCAGTCGTGGTTGATCTCTTCTAGGACTGACCGGTTTGAACGCCTTGCAGTCCAGGGGACGCGCAGGAGTCTTCTCCAGCACCATAGTCCAAAGGCCTCCATTCTTTGGGGCTCAGCCTTTCTTACTACTTACTTACTTACTTACTACTCTGCTCTACTCTATTCCATAATCCATTCCATATTCCTTATATTCAATATTGCATATTGCATATCCCACTCCATTCCATGCCATTCCATTCCATTTTCTATCCTATCCTATTCTATCCATTATTTTATTTATATTTTGTATTTTGTCCCGTCCCCTCCCATCTCACTCCACTCCACTCCATTCCATTTCATTATATTTGATTCCGTTCCTTTCCCTTCCCTTCCATTCTATTCTATTCTGCCTTCTCTCTCTCTCTCTCTCTCTCTCTCACACACACACACACACACACACACACACACCTCACTTCCCTGGGTGTAGAATATTAAAATTTGAAGGTACTTACCTCTTTCCGAGTGCATTTTGAGCAGAAGACTCAAAATCGCCTTTACTCCCGTTTCTCCAAATGGGAAAGGTCCGGAAAACCCACCCACAGACAAAAGGGGTCGGTCATCAGCAAAGTGAAGGCTTAACCCGGGCCTGATCCTTTGGTCAGCTTAGCTTTGGAGTCCCTTTGTGGTTGCCAAATTGTTGAGAGAATCGGTTCGGATCCGTTCTTTCTCCCGAGCCGGGAGAGAAGCAGTGAGGGAAAAACAAGATCCAAGGCAAGCTGCTTATGAAAGGGAGCTTCCCTTTGTTTCCCAGTAACAGCAACAAGGCTGTTCTTGGGGGGCAGCTAGCAAATTGTGTTTGTTGGTGAGAGAGTTTGTAAATGTTTTTGAGTTCTTTCTTAGCAATGTATGAATAGCTGTTCTTTTCAGAATTCTTTTGAGTCAGAGCCATTTCCTTCAGAGGGCCCAAACTAGCCTTTTCATCAGCCAAACAATAGGGTTGCCTTCCAAACTCCCCAGTTAAAGCTGCAAATTGTCCAGAAGGACGCAAATCTGGTTGGAAAAGGAGCAGATGCAACCTACGGTGAGCTGCGTCTGTCTTTCCTCCCGTGTAACAAAAACAAAGCTTCTATTGCACACCAAAGATTTTTATTGCTTGGTTTGTTGATTCCCAATACAATCATCCCATATCACTTGTACCCAATCCCTGATCCTTGCACCCTAGAGAAAGACTGCACCCTCCCCAAATAAATGGCTTTTTTGTGTGTCGCACTTGGTCTCCTTCCGAGGGACACCTTCTTCCTCGATAGCCAGGTTTTCCGAGGCTTCTTGGAGACCCAAGGGTGCTCCAGGTCCAAAGCAGACCCCACAGAAGGAACGGCCTCCCCGTTGGAGTTTAGTGACCTACACCCGTGGAGACAAAAATGGGGTGAGGGGCAGCAAGGTTAAAGTGACAGCAAGTGAAATTTTTATTCATTTTATTTATTCATTCATTTTTATCCTTAGCCGAGAGGCCTCGTCTGTGACCGGAATGCTTTCGTTTGATACCACTAAAAAAGAAGAACGAGAAAACCAAGAAAAACGCAGCATGGTTGCATCAAGAACAATCACGACCTGGATGATTGAGCATCGTAGACATTTGGTCCATGTCTGGGACTATCTTGGTTCTCCAGCAGCCCCAGATAATGGCTGAGGTGCTACCGGGATCATCTGAACCAGGGGTCCCAAAATTGTGGGCCGCAGCCCACTACCGGTCTGTAACCTATTCACAAGTGGGCCACATGAGTGGCTGGCATGCGCATGTGTAAAGCCCCACTCATGCAAGCATCACAGGTGCTCATGGGCTCACTTGTTTGAGCATCATGGGTGCTCCTGGTGCCACTCACGTGAGTGACGTGGGCACTTGGGGTCCCATTCACACGAGTGTCACAAGCGCTTGGGACCTCACTTGCGTGAGCATTGTGAGCACTCGGGGGCATCACTCGTGTGAGTGTTGTAGGTGCTTGCAACCCCACTCATGCGAGTGCTTGGGGCCTCACTAGAGCGAACGTCATCGCTACTCTCCGCTCCAGTCGCATGAGCAATGGGTGCTCATGCACGATTGTCTGTGCACATACTTGCCTCTCCCATGCAACCATCCCCTTTCCCTCCCACGCCTTCCTCCCCCCAGCCACCAACCCGGAACAGTTGGGGAGCTATGCTCTGATCCCCAACTTCTCCTCTCTTCCAGCCTCTTACCTTTCAGGGTCTCACAGTTGAACCGGCTGGAAACACCTTGGGACTTCAATCTGATGGCGACCCCCTTTAGGGTCTTCTGGTGGTGGGTCACAACGAACGTCTCGTACGGCGGGATGAGAACTTCCCTTTCGTGCGGGTAGTACGAGAGGTCATAAATGGGCACTCCATGACAGGTCTTGATAGAGAAGAAAGTGTCTTGGCCAAAGCTTTTGGCCTTCTCTTTGACCAAAGACGAGGAAGCGAACTGCCCGAAGCGGACAAGCTGTTTTGAGTGGACTTTGAAACTGATCCCCTTTACCCCACGGAAGACCTCATAGCATTTGCCTGTGATTTTCCTGGCCTGAACAAACCTGGTTAGGAGGAAGAAGAAGTCCTTGAAGGCAAAATGAGTGTAAGAGTATTTCGATTTCCCGGCATCACGGACGGCGTTGTTGAAATCACGGTACAGGCCCCCGCCCATTGTGTAAGCCACAACTGCAGTGCCGTAGATTGGTTTGATTTTGCTGACACTTGGTCCAAGTTTGGCCCAGTAGCCTCTGGCTGCATTCCAGATCGACATATATTTCATCGGGATGGGAAGGTATCCTGGCTTCTCCACCTTGAACTCCTTCTTGGGGTGGCAGTTAATATACTGGTCATCCACGGAATTCTTGGACATGTCGAGGGGAATCTTTTTGAGACACGACACCTGTGCGGTAAAAGAGAAGGTGCGGAAGGACATTCAGGAATGAAAAGAAGCCAATGCTGGGTGAAACCAGGCTGGCCCAGGTGCCTTCTTCAACCCCCAAAAGAGCACAGGGAGGACGGAGTCCCTGTGGATTTTACTCCACTCTTCGTTACCAACTCTAGGGGGCGCTGCTCATTTCCATTTCCAGGCCCTTGAACCCGTGCCGTCCAAAGACATTTCCATGGTCATGAAGTCATGGAGCGCTGTCACATTCCTACCAAAGTGGTACCTATTCACCTACTCTCATTTGCGTGTTTTCAAACTGCTAGGTTGTTAGGAGCTGAGCTGAGGACAGGAGCTCACCCCCTCTTGTGGTGCTCGGGGCTCGAACGAAATTGTTTACGTTCCCCCAAGTGCTCCCAATCCCCCTGAGCTTTACGGATATTCCCATAATGCAGTGGTTCTCAACCTGTGGGTCGGGACCCCATTTGGGGTCGAACGACCATTTCACGGGGGTCGCCAAAAAACACAGTCCGCCATTTTTTCCCCCTTTTCCTTAGCTGTGCTACTCCCTTTTATTCTATTGGCTTTTGAAAGCCAATAGAATAGACTCTCTTGAATAGAGTCTAATTCTATTGGCTTTCAAAAGCCAATAGGAATTGTCCAGGCTGTCTCTGCCCTGCTGAGCCCGCCAAAAGTCCCATTCTGCAAACGGTGCTGCACCAGTTGAGCAGTCCTCGACTTACGACCGGTTGAGTAGTCCTCGACTTACGACCGGTTGGGGGTCGCGGCATTAAAAAGGTTGAGAACCCCTGCCATAACGTATGGAATTACAATGTGAACAACAGTAGTGGGGTTCAAAGATGAGAACAACCAGTTCTCTGTGGGGATGCCACTTCTGGATGTCCTTTCTGGGTCTGGGCAACAAAAAAAATTAGCTCCCGGTTCTGCCGAACCGGCCGAATCCCACCACTGGTTAACAACAACAATGACAACAACATTAACAATAACCAATGAAGCAATGCTGCCATTCCACATGTCGCGGGAATCTCGGAAAAGCTCAGGAGGCCTCAAGTGGCCTCCACGACTTTCAGGGAGAGTACTAACGACCAGAGGACTGTCAGGGAAAATATATCCTTTCCTTCCCCGCCATTCAGTCCGAACTGAAGAAGCTTCTTGGATGTGAAGCGAGACGGCTTCAGAGAGAAACTAAGTCCGGTTATGAGCCAAAGGGAGAAGACGCCAAGGTGGGGGGACCTCGTGGTCTCTGTGGCTCTGTCTGGAGGGACCCTGCTCCCTGGCTTCGGCCAGGTTTAGATGCCCTCACAGTGCCCCACAGGCAGATTTCCTCCTTCACCCTCGACAAGGACCTGCCTCAACCCGATCTCCCAAGAAAGCAGAACTCCTTTTTTAAAAAAATACAATCAAGATTTCAACAACAGGAAGTGGCTTTTTTCTCAAGCCGAGAGGGGAGGACTGCCCCCTGCCTGTCCGGCAGCCCCTCTCCAGTCGAAGAGGTGGACGCTTCCACGGCTGAAGCTGCCCCCTTGTACCTGCAAAGGTCCGGTGAAGAATCCGATCAGGCACAAGACCTGGACCGTCCGGACGGTCGGGATCTTCATGCTGACTCCTGAGAAAAGATAAAGTGAGGAGGAACCACAGTTGTGCATGAAACCCACCCGTGGCCTTCATAAAACATCCAACAATTTAAGGGTTGAGCAAGAGACCCTTACAGAATCGTAGAAGGGACCCCGGAGGTCTTCTAGTCCAACCCCCTGCTCAAGCAGGAGACCCTGACAGAAACACAGAATGACAGAGTGAGAAGGGACCTCGGAGGTCATCTAGTCCAACCCCCTGCTCAGAGAGGAAACCCTATACCATTTCAGACCAATGGCTGTCCTGTCTCATAATAATAATAGTAATAATAATAATAATAATAATAGGAACGTCTTCCATCCTGCGACGAGATCTGTAATACCATCAAACATCCACATCTGCCTATCCCAGGTCCTGGGTAAGGACTCGATAGGTAGACAAAATGCCAAATCCAGTCTGAACATCTAGCTGACTGTGCAATGATCGATGATAATAACAATAACAATAACAACAACAACAACAACAATAACAACAATAATAATAATGTCAAGCCCTGGAGGGCTTGACATTCACGAGAGGGAAGGTGGCAGACCAAGGGATCTTACTCAAGATCCCGGTAGGAGAGTTGACAAATAATAATAATAATAATAATAATAATAATAATAATAATAATAATAATAATAATAATAGTACCATCAAGCATCTACATCTGCCTATCCCAGGTCCTGGGTAAGGACTTGATAGGTAGACAAAATGCCAAATCCAGTCTGAACATCTGGCTGACTGTGTGATGATCCATAATAATAATAATAATAATAATAATAATAATAATAATAATAATAATAATAATAATAATAATACAGGCCAATTACCTGCTTATTACAGGCCAATTACCTGCTTACCAACAACTTTCAAATTACTAACTGGTGTAGTAGCTGATGCAGTGCAACAGCATCTAGTTGAAAACAATCTCTTTCCACCTGAGCAGAAAGGAAACCGCCCCAATAGCAGAGGAACAAAAGATCAACTCCTAATAGACAAAATGATCTTGGAAAACTGCAAGAGAAGGAAGACCAACCTGAATGTGGCATGGATTGACTACAAAAAGGCATTTGACTCTCTGCCACATGATTGGATAATAAAGTGCCTAGAAATAACAGGAGTCAGTAGAAACATCAGAAAATTTGTGCAAAGATCGATGGCACAATGGAAGACACAGTTGCAGATCAATGGTGAGAGGCTGGGAGAGGTTAATATCAAGAGAGGAATATTTCAAGGAGATTCATTATCACCATTACTATTTGTTATTGCACTGTTTCCTCTGTCAACAATACTGAATAACTCAGGACTTGGCTATCAAACATCAAAAACATCGGCCAGACTATCCCACCTCCTTTATATGGATGATCTGAAGCTGTATGGAAAAACATCATCTGAAATAGAATCGCTGCTCAACACTGTCCGTATATATAGCCAAGATATTGTAATGGAGTTTGGCTTGGACAAATGTGCCACACTTACTATCAAATAAGGAAAAATAATGAAAACTGAAGGAATCAAGATGCCCCACGAAAATAACATTAAGAAGTCTGGATGAGGAAGAGTACTACAAATACTTGGGTATCCTTCAAGCTGACAACATCAAGCACACTGAAGTCAAGAAAAAGATTAGAGGTGAATACATCAAGAGAGTGAAGAAGATCTTAAATCCAAACTCAATGGAGGAAATACCATAAAGGCAATCAACACCTGGGCAATCCCAGTCATTAGGTACACAGCTGGAATAGTGGACTGGACTCAAGCAGAACTAAAAGCAATGGATAGGCAGACCAGAAAAATAATGACAATGAATCATGCCCTTCATCCACGCAGTGACATTGATAGACTTTATCTACCAAGGCAAATAGGTGGGCGTGGAATGCTACAAGTACATCAGATGGTTGAAGAAGAAAAAATGGCTTTGGAAGAATATCTGAAGAACAATGATGAAGATGCACTGAAATTAGTATATCAGGAAGGCTTACTAACTACTGGAGAGACCAAACTGGCCTACAAGAAAGACCAAATGAAGAACAGAATAGAGGCATGGGAAGACAAAGCACTACATGGCCAATACATGAAAAAAATAGCTGGGAAAGCAGATAACAATAAAACCTGGCAATGGCTAAGAGCAGGAAAATTGAAGAAAGAGACCGAGGGACTAATTCTGGCTGCACAAGACCAAGCCTTAAGGACAAATGCATACAAAGTCAAAATTGAGAAGACAGCAACAGACAGTAAGTGCCGCCTATGCAAAGAAGCTGAAGAAACAGTGGACCACTTGGTAAGCTGTTGCAAGAAGATTGCACAGACTGATTACAAGCAGCGGCATGACAAAGTAGCAACAATGGTGCATTGGAAGATCGGCAAAAAATATCATTTGCCTGTAAGCAAAAATTGGTGGGATCATAAAATAGAGAAAGTCATAGAAAATGATAAAATTAAACTGCTCTGGGACTTCAGAATTCAAACAGACAAACACCTGCAACAGAACACCCCAGACTTAACAATTGTCGATAAGAAAGACAAAAAAGTCTGGATAGTGGACGTGGCAGTGCCTGGAGACAGCAGAATAGACGAGAAGGAAATGGAGAAGATAACAAAATACAAAGACCTACAAATAGAAATAGAAAGACTGTGGCAAAGGCAAGCAAGGGTAGTACCAATAGTCATAGGCTCCTTGGGTGCAATCCCAAAACAACTGGAGCACCACTTGAACACCATTGGCATTGACAAATTCGCCATTAGTCAAATGCAAAAGGCGGCCTTATTAGGAACTGCTTCCATCCTGCGACGATATCTGTAATACCATCAAACATCCACATCTGCCTATCCCAGGTCCTGGGTAAGGACTCGATAGGTAGACAAAATTGCCAGATCCAGTCTGAACATCTGGCTGACTTTGCAATAATCCATAATAATAATAATAAAAATAAAAGTTGGACGGGTCCTTGGAGGTCATTTAGTCCAGTCGCCTGCTCAAACGGGAGACCCTCCTCCTCCTCCTCCTCCTTGCCAGAACAACAGAGCTGGACGGGATCTTGGAGGTCTTCTAGTCCATCCCCCCCCCTCAAGCGGCAGACCCTTCTCTCTTCCTCCCCCTCCTCCTTGCCGCCGCCGCCGAGAAAACTAACACAATCCTCAGTTGTATAAACAGAGGCATAGAATCAGAGTCAGGTGAAATATTAGTACCACTTTGTATAGCCTGAGTAAGGCCACACCTGGAACCTTTCGTCCAGTTTTGGTCCCCACATTACAAAAAAAGAGAGGTTGAGACTTTGGGTAAAGGTGCAAAAGAGAACGACTAAGATGATTAAAGGCCTGGAGACTAAAACATACGAAGGAGGGTTGCAAGATTTGGGAAGGGCAGATCTGGAGAATAAAAGGACCGGGGGTGACATGACAGCAGTCTTCCAGTATTTGAGGGGCTGCTACGAAGAAAAGGGGGTCACCCTATTGTCCAAAGCCACCAGAAGGCAGGACAGGAAGCAACAGATGGAAACCCATCAAGCCACCTGGAATTAAGGCGGAGTTTCCCGACGGTGAGGACAATTAACCAGTGGAACTGATTGCCACCGGAAGTGGTGGGTGCTCCCATCTCTGGAGGCTTTCAACAAGAGACTGGACGGTCTGAAATGGCATAGGGTCTCTGGCCTGAGCAGGGGGTTGGATGAGAAGATCTCCACGGTCCCTTCCAACTCTGTCATTCTAGCGTTCGGTAAGGGTCTCCTGTTTGAGCAGGGGGTTGGAGAAGATCTCCACGGTCCCTTCTAACTGAGTCATTCCATGATTCTGTAAGGGTCTTTTCCTTGACCAAGGGGTTGGACTAGAAGACCTCCGGGCTCCCTTCCAACTCTGTCATTCTAGCGTTCGGTAAGGATCTCCTGTTTGAGCAGGGGGTTGGAGAAGATCTCCACGGTCCCTTCTAACTGAGTCATTCCATGATTCTGTAAGGGTCTTTTCCTTGACCAAGGGGTTGGACTAGAAGATCTCCACGGTCCCTTCTAACTAATTAATAAATAGATAAAAATGGCACAGATGTGATTATTGATGCACTCTAGACGTTGAAAGATACACCTGGTGTTTAAGGAGCTCTCCAGCTGTGGCCAATGTTAGCTCAAGAGGATGCAAAATAAGACCGAAAAATAAACCGTGAATATTCAGGTCGGTCCATTTGGAGAGAACAAATCTGTATGGCAGCCCCGTGAAATCACCCCACAAATACACACTGCCCCCCCTTGCAAATGTTGCCATTCGTTCATGTTATAGGGTAGACATGTCAAACACAAGGCCCGCGAAGTGGTTTCATGTGGCCCCCGAAGCCATCCTGGAAACAGCGAGGGAACGGCCCCCGCTGCCTTGGCCCTGGCCCAGGCCAGCCGGGAGCCAATGTACAATTTTGTGGCGGCCATCTATGCTGAGACGCATTCGGTCTTAGCTCCACAAGGTCGTCTGGAAACAGCGAGGAACTAGCCCCTGCTGCGTCGGCCCCGCCCCCTGGGTGCATGCTGGGGAGGGGTCACCCTTGGTGAGGGAGGAAGAAATGCACCATCGCCTGGAAGCGGCCAGCCAATGGCCCTCGCCTTCTTCACATCTCCGGTTTGATGGGCTCAGCCCTGGTCCCACCCCCTTCTGCCAGAGACCCCCAGATCTGTCCCACTCCTGCCCATCTGTCACTTTTTAAACCTAACTTTTCTACGGCCCCCAACTCACCTGTGCAGCTCTGGGCTGTGGGCAGCAGCGCAATCAAGCGATTCGAACCGCTGAATAAAAGCATGTAGATTTAAAAAAACAGATTTAGAATTAATATCTCTTGGCAGAGTCCACCCGAACCCTCCCAGCTCTCCCGCTTACACAGTTGTGATGTCACGTTGAAGCTTGAGCAACTCTCCGGGGCTCTGCAGGATTTGTGGTCACCTCGGGCGAAGTGGCTCCTTAAGAGGTGTTTCGGTGGCCCCTCCCTGGCTGAGCAGCTGCCAATGGTGGAGAGGGCAAGCCGGGCGAGGCCATTGGGGCAGGAGGGGCACGGTCCGAGGAGAAAAGTGAAGGGGGGACACAACGAGGAGGAGGAGGGTGCGAGGAAGCAATGCTGCTGTCACCTCTCCAACTCTGGTGGGGAAAGCCCTGGGCTGGGGAGGAAGGGACCCCCTGTTAAGCCAAGCAGGAAGAAAAATGTAGGATAGGATGGGATGGGATGGGATGGGATAGGATAGGATAGGATAGGGTAGGGTAGGGTAGGGTAGGATAGGATAGGATAGGATAGGATGGGATAGGAAGGGATAGGATAGGATAGGATAGGATAGGATAGGATAGGATAGGATAGGATAGGATGGGATAGGATAGGATAGGATAGGATAGGATGGGATGGGATGGGATGGGATGGGATGGAATAGGGAGTAGGGAATAGGGAATAGGGTAGAGTGGAGTGGAGTGGAATGGAATAGAATGGAGTGGAATGGATGGGAATGGAATGGAACTGAATGGAAGAGGGAATAGACTAGAATAGACTAGGATGGGATGGGATGGGATGGGATGGGATGGGATGGAATAGAATGGAATGGAATGGAATGGAATAGAGAATGGAATGGAATGGGATGGGATCGGATGAGATGGAATGGAATGGAATGGGATGGGATGGGATGGGATGGGATGGGATGGGAGGGGATGGGAGGGGAGGGGAGGGGATGGAATAGGGAATAAGGAATAGGGAATAGGGTAGAGTGGAGTGGAATGGAGTGGAATGGATGGGAATGGAATGGAACGGAACTGAATGGAAGAGGGAATATACTAGAATAGACCAGGATGAGATGGGATGGGATGGGATGGGATGGGATGGGATGGGATAGGATGGAATGGGATGGGATGGGATGGGATGGGATGAGAGAGGAGGGGATGGGATGGGATGGGATAGGATGAGGTGGGATGGGATGGGATAGGATGGGATGAGAGGGGAGGGGAGGGGAGGGGATGGGATGGGATAGGATGGAATGGAATGGGATAGACTAGAATGGGATGGGATGGGATGGATAAGAATGGAATGAAATGGAACTGAGTGGAATAAGGAATAGAGAAGAATGGGATAGGATGGGATGGGATGGGATGGGATGGGATGGCACAACCTAGGAGAACAAACCCATTAGGACAAGATCCCAAAGTCCACATTCTGGACAGAGAAGACCGTTGGTTGGAAAGAGGGGTCAAAGAGTTGAAAAAGCACCTTTGGGACAATGACAAAAAGCGAGAAGGGCCTCGGCCTAGTTTGGATGCCCTCACAATGTCCCACACGGCAGATTTTCTTCTTCACCCGCTCTCCTTTTTTAGACACAATCAAGATTTCAACAGTAGGAAGTGGCATTTTGTCAAGTGGAGAGGGGAGGACCGCCACCTGCCTATCAAGCAACCCCTCCCCATTCGAAGAGGTGGACACTCCTGCTGCGGAAGCTGCTCCATTTCTACCTGCAAAGGTCCTGGGAAGAGTCTGATCAGGCACAAGACCTGGACCGTCGGGATGGTCGGCGTCTTCATGGTGGCTCCTGAGAAAAGATAAAACATGGAGGAGCCACAGTTGCATGTAAACCCCATGCAGAATCTTAATAAAACTATGATGGATTTAAGGGACCTGGAAGGTCTTCTAGTCCAACCCCTGCTCAAACATTGCCCCTACACCATTTCAGACAGCTGGCTGTCCAGACTCTCCTTCAAAGCCAAGAGGCAAGGCCTGGAAAACCCACCCACAGACAAAAGGGTTCTGTTGTCAGCAAAGTGAAGGCTTCCCTGGGCCATGTCCGTCAGTCAGGTTATCGTTGGAGTCCCTTTGTGGTTGCCAAATTGTTGAGAGAATCGGTTCGGGTCCGTTCTTTCTCCCAATCCGGGAGAGGAGCGACGAGACAACAAGGACAAGGAGGAGCCACAGTGGCCTGTAAATCCCACCCAGGGTCTTAATAAAACGTTGATCGGTTTAAGTCGTACCAAAAAAGGGGAAGCTTTGTCGCCGAAGGTTGAAACGAGGGGGTCCTGGGGGTCCTCTAAGCTTGGTGGTTTTCTTGAAGACCTTTCATTCCCAAACTAGGGAACATCATCAGTGTTAAAAGAAAGGGGAGGGTCATCCTCCTCCTTCTCCTCATCTTTACAAACCTCGTTCCCTTCTACGACTGATGAGGTTCTCTAGTTGGGTCCTGAAACATCTGCAAGAAAGCCACCAAGATCTGAAAACAACCCCACAATCCTCCTCCTTGTCGTCCTCCTCCTCCTCCTCCTCCTCCTCCTCTTCTCCTTCTCCTTCTCCTTCTCCTTCTTTCTCCTTCTCCTTCTCTTCCTTCTCCTTCTTCTTTTTTATTCCTATGCTCTGTTCTATTCTATGCTATTCTGTTCTGTTCTGTTCTAATAATAATAGTAATAATAAAGTTGGAAGGGACCTTGGAGGTCATCGAGTCCAACCTCCTGATCAGGCAGGAAATCCTATACCATTTCAGACAAACAGCTGTCCAGTCTCTTCTTAAAAACTTCCAGTGTTGGAGCATTCACTGCTTCTGGAGGCAAGGAGTTCCACTGGTTAATTGTTCTAACTGTCAGGAAGTTTCTCCTTCTATTCTATTCTACATTCCCTTCTATTTCCAATTCCTGTTGATTCCATTCCATAATGCTCTGCTCTACTCTACTCTACTCTACTCTACTCTACTGTATTCCATAATCCATTCCATATTCCTTATATTCAATATGGCATATTGCATATTCCATATCCCACTCCATTCCATGCCATGCCATTCCATTTCCTATCCCATCCCACCCTATCCCATCCCATCCCATTCCATCCCATCCTATCCTATCCTATCCTATCCTATCGTATTTATATTTTCTATTCTGTCCTGTCCCATCCCATCCAATCCCATCCCATTCCACTCCACTCCATTCGATTCCATTCGATCCCATCCCATCCCATCCCATCCTAATTCTGTTCTATTCTATTCTATTACTTATATTTTCTATTCTGTCTTGTCCTGTCCTGTCGTATTCCATCCCATGCCATCCCATCCCCTTCTCTTCTTTTCTCTTCCATTACCTTCCCTTCCCTTCCCTTCCACTCCACTCCACTCCACTCTACTCTACTCTACTCTATTCTACATTTTTCTTCCCACGTGGTTTGACCAGTGGCCCCCTCCTCCCCCAGTCCAGGGGTTTCCCACCAGAGCTGGAGCGGGGAGACCCGGGGTGCTTGCTCGCCCCATCCTCCCGGTGCTCCCCCATCACTTTCCTTCTTGGACGGTGCCCTTCCTGCCCCGTTGGCAGCCACTCGGCCAGGGAGGGGCCAACGAAACACTTCTGAGGAAGCCTCTTTGTGGCAAGGTGACCACAATCCTGCAGTGCATAGAAGGAAGTTGCGTCACCTGATGTCACCAGTTCCTTGTAAGTTGGACCCCAGGATGGGTGGTGGACTCATTAACGGTCGCTCCCAGCATTGCAGTTGGGTGTATCCGTCCCTTTAGGGTCCCTGCTTTATTCCTGGGAAGGTCTGAGGAAGCTCCCGCGATGATTCCCGCGCCCTGGTGTTTTGTAACTAATTAATAAATAGATAAAAATGGCAGATGTGATTTTTGATACACTCTAGAGGTTAAAAGATACACCTGGTGTTAAAGGGGCTTTCCAACTGTGGCCAATATTAGCAGAAGGAAGTAGCCAAAAGGATGCAAAATAAGACCGAAAAATAAACCGTGAATATTCATGTCGGTCTATTTGGGGAGAACAAATGTGTATGTCAGCCCCGTGAGGTTACCCCACAAATACACACTGCCCCCCCTTTGCAAATCATGTCATTCGTTCATGGTAGATGGTCTCCTGTTTGAGCAGCAGGCTGGACTAGAAGACCTCCAAAGTCCCTTCCAGTTTCTATTCTATTCTGTTCTGTTCTGTTCTACATTCCATTGCATTCCCAATTCCTGTTGATTCCATTCCACAACGCTCTGCTCTACTCCACTCTGCTCTGCTCTGCTCTGCTCTGCTCTGCTCTACTCTACTCCATAATCCATTCCATATATTCAATATTGCATATTCCATGTTCCCTATCCCACTCCATTTCATACCATTCCATTCCATTCCTTTTCCTATCCCATCCCATCCTATCCTATCCTATCCTGTCCTGTCTTATCCTATCCAATCCTATTATTTTATTTATATTTTCTATTCTGTGCCGTCCTGTCTCATCCCATTCCATCCCATCCCTTTCCATTCCATTCCATTCCATTCTATTCTATTCCTTAAATTTTCTATTCTGTCCTGTCCTATTCCATCCCATCCCCTTCTCTTCGCTTCCCATCCATTCCCTTCTCTTCCCTTCCACTCCACTTCTCCTCTCCTCTCCTCTCCTCTCCTCTACTGTACTCTACTCTCCTCTACTCTACTCTACTCTACTCTACTCTATTCTATTCTATTCTATTCTATTCTATTCTATTCTATTCTATTCTATTCTATTCTATTCTATTCTATTCTATTCTATTCTATTCTATTCTACATTTTTCTTCCCACGTGGTTTGACCAGTGGCCCCCTCCTCCCCCAGTCCAGGGGTTTCCCACCAGAGGTGGAACCGGGAGCCCCGGGGTGCTTGCTCGCCCCATCCTCCCGGTGCTCCCCCATCACTTTCCTTCTTGGACGGTGCCCTTCCTGCCCCGTTGGCAGCCACTCGGCCAGGGAGGGGCCAACGAACCACTTCTGAGGAAGCCTCTTTGTGGCAAGGTGACCACAATCCTGCAGTGCATAGAAGGGAGTTGCGTCACCTGATGTCCCCAGTTCCTTGTAAGTTGGACCCCAGGATGGGTGGTGGAATCATTAACGGTCGCTCCCAGCATTGCAGTTGGGTGTATCCGTCGCTTTAGGGTCCCTGCTTTATTCCTGGGAAGGTCTGAGGAAGCTCCGGCGATGATTCCCGCGCCCTGGTGTTTTGTAACTAATTAATAAATAGATAAAAATGGCAGATGTGATTTTTGATGGACTCTAGAGGTTAAAAGATACACCTGGTGTTAAAGGGCCTCTCCAGCTGTGGCCAATATTAGCAGAAGGAAGTAGCCAAAAGGATGCAGAATAAGACCGAAAAATAAACCGTGAATATTCATGTCGGTCTATTTGGGGAGAACAAATCTGTATGTCAGCCCTGTGAGGTTACCCCACAAATACACACTGCCCCCCCCTGCAAATCATGTCATTCGTTCATGGTAGATTGTCTCCTGCTTGAGCAGCAGGCTGGACTAGAAGACCTCCAAAGTCCCTTCCAGTTTCTATTCTATTCTATTCTATTCTGTTCTGTTCTGTTCTGTTCTACATTCCATTCCATTCCCAATTCCTGTTGATTCCATTCCACAATGCTCTATTCTACTGCACTCTGCTCTGCTCTGCTCTACTCTACTCCATAATCCATTCCATATACCTTATATTCCTTATATTCAATATTGCATATTCCATATTTCATATCCCACTCCATTCCATTCCATGCCAATCCATTCCATTCCATTCTTTTATATTCTATTACTTATATTTTCTATGCTATTCTGTCCTGTCTTGTCCCATCCCATCCCATCCCCTTCTCTTCTATTCCATTCAATTCCATTCCATTCCACTCCACTCCAATCCACCCTACCCTACCCTACCCTACCCTACCCTACTCTACTCTACTCTACTCTATTCCATAATCCATTCCATAGTCCTTATATTCAATATTGCATATTGCATATTTCATGTCTCACTCCATACCATACCATACCGTACCATATCATTCCTATTCTATTCTATTCTGTTCTGTTCTGTTCTGTTCTGTTCTGTTCTGTTCTGTTCCGTTCTTTTCCATTCCATTCCATTCCATTCTATTCTGGTCTATTCTTTCTCTTCTATTCTCTATTCTATTCTATTCTATTCTATATTCTATTGTATTTTCTATATTCTATTTATTTTATTTTATTCTATTTTTTTCTACTTTCTATTCTATATTCTATTCTATTCTATATTCTGTATTCTATTCTATTCTGTATTCTATTCTATATTCTATTCTACTCTATTTTCTATATTCTAAAATCTATATTCTATATTCAATATTCTATTGTATTCTATATTCTATATTCTATATTCTATTCCATCTATCCTATCCTATCCTACCCTATTATTTATATTTTCTATTCTGTCCTGTCTTGTCCCATCCCATCCCATCCCCTTCTCTTCTATTCCATTCAATTCCATTCCACTCCACTCCAATCCACCCTAACCTACCCTACTCTATTCTACTCTACTCTACTCTATTCCATAATCCATTCCATAGTCCTTATTTTCAATATTGCATACTGCATATTCCATATCTCACTCCATACCACACCATACCATACCATATCATTCCTATTCTATTCTATTATATTCTGTTTTGTTCTGTTCTGTTCTGTTCCATTCCGTTCCGTTCTTTTCCATTCCATTCTATTCTATTCTATTCTATTCTATTCTATTCTATTCTATTCTATTCTATTCTATTCTTTCTCTCCTATTCTCTATTCTATTCTATTCTATATTCTATTGTATTTTATATATTCTATTTATTTTATTTTATTCTATTTTTTTCTACTTTCTATTCTATATTCTATTCTATTCTATATTCTGTATTCTAAAATCTATATTCTATATTCAATATTCTATTGTATTCTATATTCTATTCTATTCTATTCTATTCTATTCTATTCTATTCTATATTCCATTTCATTCCATATTCTATTCTATTCTATTCTATCCTATCCTATCCTATCCTACCCTACCCTACCCTATTATTTATATTTTCTATTCTGTCCTGTCTCATCCCATCCCATCCCATCCCACTCCAGTCCACTGTATTCTGTTCTGTTCTGTTCTGTTCTATGTTCCATATTCCCTTCCCTTCCATTCTTCATTCTTTGCTTCCTCCTTAGTTGGACAGATGACCTATTCGTCCCCCCAGTCCAGGGGTTTCCCCCCAGAGCTGGAGCGGGGAGACCCGGGGTGCTTGCTCGCCCCATCCTCCCGGTGCTCCCCCATCACTTTCCTTCTTGGACGGTGCCCTTCCTGCCCCGTTGGCAGCCACTCGGCCAGGGAGGGGCAACGAAACACTTCTGAGGAAGCCTCTTTGTGGCAAGGTGACCACAATCCTGCAGTGCATAGAAGGGAGTTGCGCCACCTGATATCACCAGTTCCTTGTAAGTTGGACCCCAGGATGGGTGGTGGAATCATTAACGGTCGCTCCCAGCATTGCAGTTAAGCGTATCCGTCGCTTTAGGGTCCCTGCTTTATTCCTGGGAAGGTCTGAGGAAGCTCCGGCAATTATTCCCGCGCCCTGGTGTTTTGTAACTAATTAATAAATAGATAAAAATGGCAGATGTGATTTTTGATGCACTCTAGAGGTTAAAAGATACACCTGGTGTTTAAGGAGCTCTCCAGTTGTGGCCAATATTAGCAGAAGGAAGTAGCCAAAAGGATGCAGAATAAGACCGAAAAATAAACCGTGAATATTCATGTAAGTCTATTTGGGGAGAACAAATGTGTATGTCAGCCCCGTGAGGTTACCCCACAAATACACCCTTCCCCATCTTGCAAATCATGTCATTTGTTCATGGTATAGGGTCTCCTGCTTGAACAGCGGGCTGGACTAGAAGACATCCGAAGTCCTGCCCCAATGGCCTCGCACAAGTTGCCCTCTCTACCATTGGCAGCTGTTCAGTTGGGGAGGAGCCACCGAAACACTTATTAGGAAGCCCCTTCATGGCAAGGTGACCACAATCCTGCAGAAAGTAAGAGAGTCGCGCAAGGTTCCACTCGACCTCACCACAACCTTGTAAGTTGAACCAGGGTAGGTTCAGGAAAAATGCACCAAGAAATATCAGTTTCAAATCTGTTTTTAATCTCTGCTTTTATTCAGCTGTTTGGATTGCTTGATTGTGCTGTTGCAAGAAGCCCAGAGCTGCTTAGGTGAGTTGGGTGCCCCAGAAATTTATCAAAAGAAAAGAAAAGTCAGGGAAGTTGCACTCTGTCCATTCCTAAAGATGGGGACAAAAAATTCAGAAGAGAAAGGAAATAGAGACAGCCTTGGTTTGAATTTGGGGTTCACTCAAGGTGTGTAGGAATGCTCCTCCTGAGGGCAGGACAAGAAGCAGTGGATGGAAACTCATCAAGGAGAGAAGCAACCTGGAATTAAGGAGAAAATTCCAGACAGTGAGGATGATTAACCTGTGGAACTGCTTGCCACCAGAAGTTGTGGGTGCTCCAACACTGGAGATAGCCACCTGTCTGAAATGGTATAGGGGCCATTTAAGCAAAGGGCTGGACTAGATGACCTCCATGGTCCCTTCCAACTCTGTCATTCTATCATTGTGTAAAGCTCTCCTGCTTGAGCAGAGGGTTGGACGAGAAGATCTCCACGGTCTCTTCCAATCGCTGGAGCTTCCTTAGATGTTCTCAGTAAGAAAACAGGGAATATAAAGTGACTGACCCACCCAATTGAGCAGGGGGTTGGAGGAGAAGATCTCCACGGTTCCTTTCAACTCTGTCATTCTATCATTGTGTAAGACTCTCCTGCTTGAGCAGGGGGTTGGAGGAGAAGATCTCCACGGTTCCTTTCAACTCTGTCTTTCTATCAATGTGTAATGATCTCCTGCTTGAGCAGGGGGTTGGAGTAGAAGATCTCCACGGTCCCTTCCAACTCTGTCATTCTATCATTGTGTAAGAGTCTCCTGCTTGAGCAGGGGGTTGGAGTAGAAGATCTCCACGGTCCCTTCCAATCGCCAGAGCTTCCTTAGATGTTCTCAGTAAAAACACAGGGAATATAAAATGACTGACCCACCCAATTTTAGTGCTGGGAGCGGCTGTTAATGATAAGAGCTTGGCTTTTGGGTACCGTGTAAATAATAATAATAATAATAATAATAATAATAATAATAATAATAATAATAATAATAATGTTGGAAGGGACCTTGGAGGTTATCTAGTCCAACCCCCTGCTCAAGCAGGAGGCCCTTACACAATGATAGTATGACAGAGTTGGAAGGGACTCTGAAGGTCATCTAGTCCAACCCCGTGTTCAAAGAGGAGACTCTGTACCATTTCAGACAGGGGGCTCTCCAATCTCTTCTTAAAAACCTTCAACAATGAAGCACCCACAACTTCTCGAGGCAGACTGTTCCACGGGTTAATGGTCCTCCCTGTATGGAAGTTTCTCCTTAATTCCAGGTTGCCTTGTCTCCTTGAGGAGTTTTCATCTGTTGCTTCCTGTCCTGCTTTCAGGGGCTTTGGAGAATAAGTGGCTCCCCCCTTTCCTTCTAGGAGCCCCCCCCCAGATACTGGAACGCTGCTGTCTCCCCTGTTCCTTCTTTTCTTTAGACTGGCCAAACCCAAATCCTGCGACGCTTCTTCGTATGTTTTGGCCTCCAGGCCTTCGATCGTCTTAGTTGCTCTTCTCGGCACTTTTTCCACAGTCTGAGCATCTTTTTTGTAATGTGGGGACCAAAACTGGACGCAGTATTGACATTTCATGACCCAACTAGGGAACGTCATCAGGGCTAGAAGGGAGGAGGAGGAGGGGAGGGGGAGAGGGAGGGGGAGGAGGAAGAGGAGGAGGAGGGGGCTTGGTGGTCTCTGATCTGAAAATGTCTGTTTCCTTGCAGACATTTCATGACCCAACTAGGGAACATCATCAGTGCTAGAAGGGAATGGAGAAGGCGGAGGAGGAGGGAGGGAGGGGGAGGAGGAGGGAGGGGGAGGAGGAGGAGGGAGGGGGAGGAGGAGGAGGGAGGGAGGGAGGAGGTGCTCTCTAATCTGGGTGGTTTCCTTGCAGACATTTCATGACCCAACTAGGGAACATCATCAGTGGTAGGAGGGGATGGAGTTTGTGGAGGAGGAGGAGAAGGAAGAGGAAGAGGAAGATCAGGTGGAGGAGGGGAGGAGGAGGGAGGGAGGGGGAAGAGGAGGGGGAGGAGGGAGGAAGGGGGAGGAAGAGGAGGAGGGGGGTTGGTGCTCTCTGAGCTGGGTGGTTTTCTTGCAGACGTTTCATGACCCGAGTAGGCAACATCATCAGTGCTAGAAGAGTCTGGGGTTTGTGGAGAAGAAAGGGAACAGCAGGAGGAGGAGGAGGAGGCCCCTCCCTTCTATCACTGATGATGTCCCCTAGTTTGGGTCATGAAAGGTCTTCAAGGAACCCACCCAGTTCAGAGAGTCCCTGGGACCTCCTCATTTCAACCCTGAGCGACAAAGATTCTCCTTTATTAGTAGGACTTAAATCGATCAACATTTGATTAACATCCTGAGTGGGGTTTACACACAACTGTGGCTCCTCCTTATTTGTCTTTCCTCAGGAGTCACCATGAAGACCCCGACCATCCAGATGGTCCCGCTGTTGTGTCTGATTGGATTCTTCACCGGACCTTTGCAGGTACAAAGGGAGCAGCTTCCGCAGCAGGAGTGTCCACCTCCTTGAATGGGGAGGGGCTGCCGGACGGGCAGCGGGCATGCCCTCCCCTCCCTAGTCAACAGTCACTTCCTGCTGCTACGTTTGCCAAACACTTAAGCCCCTTACGTTGAAACGATCCTTGGCTCCATTCGTTGACGGAGGTGTGCTTTTAAGAGAAGTCAAGGGCACTGCAGTGGGGTAAAGCCAGAACGGAGAATCGCGCACCAAAATCCCCAACTTCAACTTTTCCTTCCCCAACTGCGTCCCCTTGCTGACCCCTCCCCGCCTCAATGACCGACGAATTTTCAGCGAGCTGTTTTCCGAACAGTCACTTCTCAAGCCTAGCTTGGTAGGCAGCTCCATTCTTCTCCCTGCTGGGATTTCTTTCTTTATTATTTATTAGTAAAATGTATATGCCGCCCAATCCCTAGGGACTCAGGGCGGCGTACAAAATTAAAACAACAAATATAACAATTAAAAATGAATACATTCCCACAGCATGTCCCAATCGAATCCCGCCCCGCCCCCCCCCCCCGGGGACATCCACCCCAGGTCTGCCGGAACAGGAGAGTTTTAATGGCTTTCTTGAAGGCTGGCAAGGTGAGAGTAGTTCGAATCTCAGGGGGAAGTTGATTCCACCACATCGGAGCCACCATAGAAAAGGCCCTTCCCCGGGGGCCCGCCAGCTGACATTGAAGGAGGCCCAATCTGTGGGACCTCATCGGTCTCTGGGAACTATGCGGCAGTATGTGGTCCTGTAAGTAACCTGATCCTAAGCCATGAAGTGCTTTAAAGGTGATAAGCAACACCTTGAATTGTGTCCGGAGACCCACAGGAAGCCACTGCAGCTCGCGGAGGATAGGTGACACGTGGGCGTACCTTGGTGCACCCACAATCGCTCTCGCGGCTGCATTCTGAACCAACTGCAGGCTCCGAACGCTCTTCAGGGGTAGCCCCATGTAGAGCACGTTACAGTAGTCCAGTCTTGAGGTGACAAGGGCATGAGTAACCGTGAGTAGAGCCTCCCGGTCCAAATAAGGGCGCAACTGGTGCACCAGGCGAATCTGGGCATAGGGTCCCCCTGGCCACAGCCGATAGATGTTGTTCCAAATTTAACTGTGAGTCCAGGAGGACACCCAAGTTGCGTGCCTGCACTGAGGGAGGTAAATTTGCCCCTTGAAGTGGTTATCTCAGGGGAGAAACCGTGGTTACTTTTGCTTTCCCGCCATCAACCCTCCCCCCCTCTGCCAGAGTCCCACATGGAAGCGAAGCAGAAAGCAAGCATTAAGGTGCGTAAGGTGGCAACTGACAGATGCTCACCCAGGACCCTTTCCGCCAGTGTCACTTCTGACTTGGTTGTGTTTGCCGAAGGGCAACCTTGCAGTTCCTCAGAAGCACTTCAGGCCTAGGTTGGTAGGCAGCTCCATTCTTCTCCCTGCCGGGATGACCTTGAAGCAGCATCTCGGGGAGATACAGTTGCTAGATTTGCTTTCCCCCAAGCTTTGCACCCAGCATCCACCCTCCCCCAGAGTTCATGACACACATTTTCACCACCCAGAAATGAAGCACACAAGCAAGCGTACAGTGGCAGGTGGCAAAGATCGTAGTTGTGTCTCTAAAAAAGGGGGGGAGAAGGTGGGCCTTTGTGAGGCCATCTAAACTAGGCCACAATGTCCCCCGTTTTGGGGTCTTCTCCCTCCCTTCTCCTCCCCGCCTCTAAGAGAGAAGATCAGTTAATCTAGGCGAACGTTTTGGGGATCGTCCCAAAGGTGGTTTTTTTGGGAAGGGCAACTGGGCTTTATTTTTCCGTGAAGACGTCTCGTTTCTCATCCAAGAAGCTTCTTCGGTTCTTTTTCTTTTTTTTCTTTAGAAATGTTTTATTGATTTTTTTTTTGTACAATAACAATCCTTAGTGCCCAACGTACAGCGTGTTGTCTTGGTTCCGTAAATTTTGAAACCCCCCCCCCAAAAAACAATCAATGGTAGATAATTAATAGTCGATAATAATTAATTTTTGTACTTCCCTAATTAGTATATTAATGAATAACATATTTTTTCGCTCTCCCCTTCTCCCAGTAGTATTCTCCTTCTTCAACCTTAGACAAATATAATTGTTACTATTTCCAAATGTAAAAATGGTTAAATATAAACATTTTCTTTCACATTTGTGCAAATAATGGCGACGTCCACATATGACAGACATGTCAAACCCAAGGCCCGGGGGCCGGATGCGGCCCGCGAAGTGGTTTCATGCGGCCCGCGAAGCCATCCTGGAAACAGTGAGGGAACGGCCCCCGCTGCCTTGGCCCTGGCCCAGGCCGGCCGGGAGCCAATGTACCATTTTGTGGTGGCCATCTATGCCGAAACGCATTCGGTCTTAGCTCCACAAGGCCGTCTGGAAACACCGAGGAACCGGCCCCTGCCGCGTCGGCCCCGTTCCCTGGGTGCGTGCTGGGGAGGGGTCACCTTTTGTGGGGAATGAAGAAATGCACCATCGCCTGGAAGTGGCCAGCCAATGGCCCTCGCCTACTTCACATATCCAGCTTGATGGGCTCCAGTGGAGGGGTTTCGGCAGGCAGTGAGGCTCCTCCACTTGCCCCGGTCCCACCCCCTTCCGCCAGAGACCCTCAGATCTGTCCCACTCGTGCCCAGGCCCCCACAGGCACCCTTGAATCGAACGATGTAGAGCTGGCCTCGCCCACCCAGTAGGCCACATCCACCCTGGCCACACACACCCCGTCCCCCTGAGAGCAACCGCAATGCTGATGCAGCCCTCAATGAAATTTTGACACCCCTGATCTATGACGTTTTTTCCTTATCAACTTGTGTCGTTTGAATAAAAATCATAAGACTAGCTCACCATATAACCTATTTTCATCCTTCTTATTTAAGCTTAATTTCTCCTTAATATTCAAACAATTCTTCTCAGTCATAATTAACCAATTCACCAGTGGAACCACCTGCCTCCAAAACTGGAAGTTTTGAAGAAGAGACTGGACAGCCATTTGTCCGAAATGGTACATAAGGTTTCCTGCCTGAGCAGGGGGTTGCACTAGATGACCTCCAAGGTCCCTTCCAACTTTTTTTTTTATTATTATTCACCACTTTCATTAGATAGCGCCCAGTGTTCCAGTCTGTCCAGGTCCTCCTGTATCCTAAGCCTGTCTTCTGGAGTGTTGGCTATTCCGGCCAGCTTGGTGTCGTCTGCAAATTTGATGAGTTCCCCATCTATCCCTTTGTCCAAATCGTTGATGAAGATGTTGAAGAGCACTGGGTCTAGAACAGGGCCCTGGGGCACCCCACTACACACTTCCTGACACTCCCCCTCTGTTGAGAGGGGGCTTCCCAGCCTTAACGTAGATGGCCTCTTGGACCCCTCTTTCAAACCAGGATGTGGACTTTTCCGTCTTCGAAAGAGTGGCCTTTGTCTTTCAAAGGTTGGTGGGCTGCTGATGGATTTGTTCTCCTATGTCGTGCCACGTGTTAGTGAAGTGGTTATTTTGTTTCCCCGTTGTAGAGATCTGTACGTGTCTCATTACACTGCACTGCGTACATCACACTGCTTCTCTTTTGTTAGTTCAGGACCCAATATTTCCCCCTACAAAAGGGCATTTTGATGGACAGGGCCATTTTGATGGATAGGGTTCTTTCCTCTCCTTCATGTCCTTCCCCGCCTTCTCTTCTCTCGGACAGGTGTCGTGTGTCGTGTCTCATCCCGAGAAAGCAGAACTCATGGAAGCCGTTTCTTCCGAAAGGAACTTTTATTAAGAGACGTTGATAGCAGGCATGGTAGGCAGGATCTGAAGGTTTCCCACTCAGATCTATAGGTTAAAAGATTCCCCAGCAAACCCCACCCCAATAGTTCATCTGGTCAGTTCGAGCGGGCCAATCCTCAAGTGTTAAATCCATTGTGGGAAAGGAGACGATAACATCGGTCTTTCCCAGGCTTGTAGCGATGTTGTTCTCTTCCGAAACAGGAGATAAGCCGGTGGCCGGAGGGACACTCCTTTCTCACCCCGAGGTAACATCAAGGGAGAGACAGTTCAGGGAGCAAGTATGCAGAGACAGCAAGAAGGGTACATTGTAGCGATAGAGACAGACCGCAACGTCTTCCCGCCTCCCCTCTAGGAGTATGACAGAACCCAGAGTTCTGGGCTCTTTTCTCTTCTTCATGTCCTTCCCCACCTTCTCTTCTCTCGGACAGGTGTCGTGTGTCAAAGTGATACCCCTCGACATGTCCATGAATTCTCTGGATGACCCGTATTATCACTGCCACTCCAAGATAGAGGAAAAGCTGAAGATTCCAGGATACGTTCCCCTGCCGAAAAAGTATTTTAAGACCTGGAACGCGGCCAAAATCCACTTGGCCAAAATCCTCCCAACCCTCGGCAACTTCAATCGCATGTATGGCACAGCGATCATGGCCTACACCATCGGAGACAGCCTGTACAGTGACTTCAACGCCGCCGTCCGCGAGGGCGGGAAATCCAAATACGCTTACAAACACTTTGCCTTCAAGGACTTCTATTTCGTCTTCAACCGGGCTCTTCAGGCCAAGAAGACGGGGCCCGCCTGCTACGAGGTCTTCCGCGGGATCAAAGGCGTCCGCTTCACCGTCCCCGGCAAGGTGGTCCGCTTCGGACAGTTTGCCTCCTCATCGAAGATCAAAAAAATAGCCCAAGGTTTCGGCGAGGACACCTTCTTCTCCATCAAGACCTGCTACGGCGTGTCCATTTCCCCGATCTCCTTGCGCCCGTACCAACAGGAAGTCATCATCCCGCCCTACGAGAAGTTCATCGTGATCAGTCGCAAGAAGACCGACAAGGGGGTCTTCATCAGGCTGGTGTCGCAGGGATTGTTCAGCCGCTTCAACTGTGATGCCCTGAAAGGTAAGAGGCTGGACGAAGGGAGAAGCCGACGTTCAGGGATCCCGGGGGGGGGGGTTCTCGTCCCTCTCTGGGCCTGCTGGAGAACCGGAACAGTTCCACCTGGACCCAATGTCTGCAGAGACGCCCAATCATCCAGTTACGGTTGTCCCCAAAGGGGTCGTTTTGTTCCCCCCCAAAAAAGGCGACTGGACCTTCTTGGTGTTTTCTTCGAAGACGTTTCCCTTCTTGTCCAGGATTTCAGCTTCAGAGGGAACATCGAGAAAGTCTAGTTGCCTTTTGGGGGGAAACAAAACAAGTGTGTGTGTGTGAGAGAGAGGGGGGCAGACAGAGGGAGGGAGGGAGGCAGAGAGAATGAGGGAGAGGGAGGGAGGAAGAAAGAGAGAGAGGCAGAGATGGAGGAAGACAGAGAAACAAGAGAGAGAGAAAGGGAGTGAGAGAGACCAAGAGAGAGAGAGGGAGGGAGGGAGGGAGGAACAGGGGGGAAAGAGGGAGTGAGGAAGAGAGGGAACTAGGGAGAGAGGGGGGGACAGAGGCAGATGGAGAGACCAAGAGAAAGAGGGAGGGAGAGGTGGGGAAAGAGGGAGGGAGGAAGAGAGGGAACTAGGAAGAGAGAGGGAGACAGAGAGGAAGGGACAGAGAAAGAGAGAGGGAAAGAGGGAGAGGGAGATAGGGAAGGAGGAAGAGAGGGAACTAGGAAGAGAGGCAGACACAGAGGGGGAGAGAGAGGGAGGGAGGAAGAAAATGAACTAGAGGAGAGAAGGAGGGAGGCAGATAGAGGTAGAGACAAAGGGAGGCAGAGAGAATGAGGGAGAGGGAGGGAGATGGGGAGGGAGGGAGGAAGAGAGGCAGGCAGAGATGGAGGAAAACAGAAAAACCGAGAGAGAGAGGAAGGGAGAGAGAGAGACCGAGAGAGAGAGAGAACTAGGAAGAGAGAGGAAGACAGAGAGAAAGGGACAGAGAGAGAGAGAGGGAGGGAGAGGGAGATAGGGAGGGAGGAAGAGAGGGAACTAGGAAGAGAGAGAGGCAGACAGAGGGAGAGAGAGGGAGGGAAGGAGGGAGGGAGGAAGAAAATAACTAGGGGAGAGAAGGAGGGAGGCAGATAGAGGGAGAGACGGAGACAGAGAGAATGAGGGAGAGGGAGAGAGGGAGACAGGAAGGGAGAGCAGAAGAGAGGGAACTAGGAAGAGAGAGAAGGAGACAGAGAGGAAGGGAGAGAGGGAGGGAGATGGAGACAGGGAAGGAGGGAGGAAGGAAGAAAGGGAACTGGGGGAGAGAAGGAGGGAGACAGAGAGAGGGAGACGGAGGGAGGGAGGGAGGAAGAGAGGGAACTAGGAAGAGAGCGGGAGACAGACAAATGAAGAGAGGGAGGGAGGGAGATCAAGAGAGGGAGGAAGAAAGGGAATTGGGGAGAGAAGGAGGGAGGCAGAGAGAGACAGAGACAGAGGGAGGGAGAGGGAGGGAGGGAGGACAACAGAGATAGGGATGGACAGATGGAGGGAGGGAGGAACAGGTGGAACTAGGGGGAGAGAAGGAGGCAGAGAGAGAGACAGACAGACAGACAGAGAGAGAGAGGGGGCAGAGGAAGGGAGGGAGAGAGAATGAGGGAGAGGGAGGGAGATGGGGTGGGAGGGAGGAAGAGAGGCAGAGATGGAGGAAGACAGAGAAACTGAGAGAGAGAGAGAGAGGGAGGGATGGCAGGGGGAAAGAGGGAGCAAGGAAAAGAGAGGGAACAGGAAGAGAGAGGGGGGGACAGAGAGAGGGAGAGAGGGAGACGGAAAGACCAAGAGAAAGAGGGAGGGAGAGAGGGAACTAGGAAGAGAGAGAGGCAGACACAGAGGGAGAGAGAGAAGGAGAGAGGAAGGGAGGGAGGAAGAAAATGAGCTAGGGGAGAGAAGGAGGGAGGCAGATAGAGGTAGAGACAAAGGGAGCCAGAGAGAATGAGGGAGAGGGAGAGGGGGAGGGAGAGGGAGAATGGGAGACAGGGAGGGAGAACAGAAGAGAGGGAATTAGGAAGAGAGAGAAGGAGACAGAGAGGAAGGGAGAGAGGGAGGGAGGAAGGAAGAAAGGGAAGTGGGGGAGAGAAGGAGGGAGGCAGAGAGAATGAGGCAGAGGGAGAGAGAGGGAGGGAGACAGAGAGAGGGAGACAGGGAGGGAGACAGGGAGGGAGGGAGGAAGAGAGGGAAGTAGGAAGAGAGCGGGAGACAGAGACAAATGAAGAGAGGGAGGGAGGGAGATCGAGAGAGGGAGGAAGAAAGGGAATTGGGGAGAGAAGGAGGGAGGCAGAGAGAGACAGAGACAGAGGGAGGGAGAGGGAGGGAGGGAGGACAACAGAGATAGGGATGGACAGATGGAGGGAGGGAAGGAGGGAGGAACAGGTGGAACTAGGGGGAGAGAAGGAGGGAGAGAGAGAAGGAGGCAGTGAGAGATGGAGAAAGAGATGGTCCACGGGTTTCCGTTGCATGAAGAACCATCACCTCGATGCCCTCGGGCCAGCAAGGGTCGGGAGCCGGACGGGGCAGCAGAGAGGACGGGAGGGTCTGCAGGATGAGGGGTGACGGGGACATTTTGCCCGAGAGGGAGAAAACAAGGAGAATGACACGAGGCAAAGACCAAGGAAGGAGGGTTGCAGGAATTAGGTACGTCCAGTTTAATGAAAAGAAGAAATGAGGTGACATGATAGCAGTCTTCCAATGTTTAGGGGGCTGCCCCAAAGAAGGGGGGGGTGGTATTCTCCAAAGCACCAAACGGCAGGACAAGAAACAAGAGATGGGAACCAATCCAAGAGAGAAGCAACTTGGAATTAAGGAGGAACTTCCCAACAGTGAGGACAATTAACCAGTGGAACTGCTTGCCACCAGAGGTTCTCTCTCCCTCCCTCTCTGCCTCCCTCTCTCCCTCCCCCCTCTCTGTCTCTCTTCTTTCCCCCCTCTCCTCCAGTTTGTCTTTCTCCCTCTTTGCCTCTCTCTCTCTCTCCCTCCCTCTCCCCTCTCTCTCCTTTTTTCTCTGTCTCCCTCTCTCTCTCTTGTCTCCTTCCCTCCCCCTAGTTCCCCCTCACTCTCTCACTCTCTCTGTCTCCCTCCTGCTCTCCCTCCCTGTCTCCTTCCCTCCCACTCTCTCTCCCTCCCTCTCTGTCTCCCTCTCCCCCTCCCTCCACTCTCTGTCTCTTCCTCCCCCTCTCCTTCAGTCTCTCTGTCTTCCTCCACCTCTGCCTCTCCCTCCCTCTCCCCTCTCTCTGTCTCCCTCTCTCTCTCCATGTCTCCCTCCCTCCTCCTAGTTTCCCCTCACTCTCTCTCTCCCTCTTGTCTCCTTCCCTATCTCCCTCTCTCTGTCTCCCTTCCTCCTGCTTTCTCTCCCGCTCGCTCCCTGTCTCCTGCCCTCCCACTCTCTCTCCCTCCCTCTCTGTCTCCCTCTCCCCTTCCCTCCACTCTCTGTCTCTTCCTCCCCCTCTCCTTCAGTCTCTCTGTCTTTCTCCCTTTCTGCCTCTCCCTCCCTCTCCCCTCTCTCTGTCTCCCTCTCTCTCTCCATGTCTCCCTCCCTCCTCCTAGTTTCCCCTCACTCTCTCCCTCTTGTCTCCCTCCCTATCTCCCTCTCTCTGTCTCCCTTCCGCCTGCTTTCTCTCTCCCTCCCTCCCTGTCTCCTTCCCTCCCGCTCTCTCTCCCTCTCTCTCTGTCTCCCTCTCTCCTTCCCCATCTCTCTCTCCCTCTCTCTCTCTCTCTCCCTCTCTCCTTCCCCCGTATCTCTCTCCCTCTCTCTCTCTCTCCCTCTCTCCTTCCCCCATATCTCTCTCCCTCTCTCTCTCTCTCCCTCTCTCCTTCCCCCATATCTCTCTCCCTCTCTCTCTCTCTCCCTCTCTCCTTCCCCCATCTCTCTCTCCCTCTCTCTCTGTCTCCCTCTCTCCTTCCCCCATCTCTCTCTCCCTCTCTCTGTCTCCCTCTCTCCTTCCCCCATCTCTCTCTCCCTCTCTCTGTCTCCCTCTCTCCTTCCCCATCTCTCTCTCCCTCTCTCTCTGTCTCCCTCTCTCCTTCCCCATCTTTCTCTCCCTCTCTCCTTCCCCCATCTTTCTCTCCCTCTCTCCTTCCCCCATCTCTCTCTCCCTCTTTCTGTCTCCCTCTCTCCTTCCCCCATCTCTCTCTCCCTCTCTCTGTCTCCCTCTCTCCTTCCCCATCTCTCTCTCCCTCTCTCTCTGTCTCCCTCTCTCCTTCCCCATCTCTCTCTCCCTCTCTCCTTATCTCTCTGTCTCCCTCTCTCTCCTCCCCCATCTCTCTCTCCCTCTCTGTCCCTCTCTCCTTCCCCTCTCTCTCCCTCTCCTCCTTCCCCCTCTCTCTCTCCTCTTTCTGTCTCCCTCTCTCTTCCCCATCTCTCTCTCCCCTCCCTCTCCTTCCCCATCTCTCTCTCCCTCTCTCCTTCCCCCATCTCTCTGAGTCTCCCTCTCTCCTTCCCCCATCTCTCTCTCCCTCTCTCTGTCTCCCTCTCTCCTTCCCCATCTCTCTCTCCCTCTCTCTCTGTCTCCCTCTCTCCTTCCCCATCTTTCTCTCCCTCTCTCCTTCCCCCATCTTTCTCTCCCTCTCTCCTTCCCCCATCTCTCTCTCCCTCTTTCTGTCTCCCTCTCTCCTTCCCCCATCTCTCTCTCCCTCTCTCTGTCTCCCTCTCTCCTTCCCCATCTCTCTCTCCCTCTCTCTCTGTCTCCCTCTCTCCTTCCCCATCTTTCTCTCCCTCTCTCCTTCCCCCATCTCTCTCTCCCTCTTTCTGTCTCCCTCTCTCCTTCCCCCATCTCTCTCTCCCTCTCTCTCTGTCTCCCTCTCTCCTTCCCCATCTCTCTCTCCCTCTCTCCTTCCCCCATCTCTCTCTCCCTCTCTCTCTGTCTCCCTCTCTCCTTCCCCCCACTCTCTGTCTTTTCCTCCCCCTCTCCTTCAGTCTCTCTGTCTTCCTCCACCTCCCTCCCTCCCTCCCTCTCTTTGTCCCTTGGTCTCTATCTTTCTCTGCCCTTCTCTCCCTTCTTCCTTCCTTCCCTCCCTCCTTTTCTGTCTCTCACACACTCATACATACATGCACACACACACACAAACACACACACACACACACACACACACAAACACACAATTTTCCATTCTAAAGAAAACAGATAGTTGCTTGAACTACCACATTTTCATTTCTGGGGAACGGACTGACTTTCGTTTCCATCTGTCTTGCTATAGGCTGATGAAAGCATTCAGGTCATGGAGGAGGCATCTCAGCAAAGGACAGAAGAACAATTAAACACTGGATCAGCTTGCCTCCAGGGGTTGCGGGTGCTCCAACACTGGAGATCTTCAAAAATAAAAAATATTGGACAACCATTTGTCTGAAATAGAAAGCAAATGGAAGAGACGATCTCACTCACTGCCACATTAACCTTTCCACCTTTCGCCCCCTTTTTCTCTGTACACCTGCAGGTCACTAAACTCCAACGGGGAGGCCGTTCCTTCTGCCGGGTCTCCTTCTGACCTAGAGCACCCTGGGGTCTCTAGGAAGCCTCGGACAACCTGGCCATCAAGGGAAAAGGCGTCCCTCGGAAGGAGACCTAGTGCGACACGCAAAATACCTTTGCAAAGTAGCTTTTTTTTGCCCTCCTGACAAGCACAAGAATTTCAGGCAACTCAAAAAAAATGTTTATTCAGGGAGGGTGCAGTCTTTCTCTAGGGTGCAAGGATCAGGGATTGGGTATATGTGATATGGGATGATTGTATCAGAAATCAACAAATCTAGCAATAAAAATCTTTGGTATGCAATGAAAGCTTTGTTTTGTTACATGGGAGAAAAGACACACACAAAAACACACACACAAACACACACACACACACACACACACACACACACACACACATACTGTAGGTTGCATTTGCTCCTTTCTACCCGGGTGTGCGTCTTTCTGGACACTTTGCAGTTCAGAAGGCAGCCCTATTGTTTGGTTGATGAAAAGGCTAGTTTGGGCCCATTCAAAGAAATGACTTTGACTCAAAGGAGCAGAAATAGTGTAAACAGAACCCACACCCCAGAATAAAATATTTCCCGGGTCGACTATATAAAGGACTGGAACTGATTACACAGCCTAGGGCCAAATTAGAAAAATAAAAACACCTATAATTACATTTCTGTTAGCCCCCAAAAGCAGCCACAACATCATACACAACAGAAGGAAAACCTATAACAGCAATTAGAGTATTGTGTATAGCCCAAAGAACACTGAAAGAACACATATTCACATAGTGATAATGGAAAACACAGAAACATAGAAAAACTCACTAACAAACCCAATTTGGTAGCTGTCCCCAAGAACCCCCTTGTTGCTGTCGTTGGGAAATAAACACAACCTCCTTTTCATAAGCAGCTTTCCTTGGGTCTTGATTTTCACTCGGCGCTGCTCTTCCAGTTTCAGAGAAAAGAACAGACCTGAACAGATTAGCTTGACAATTTGGCGACCACAAAGGGACTCCAAAGCTAATCGGATCAACTTGGCTCTGTAAGCTTTCACTATGCTGGCGACAGATCCCTTTTCTCTGCAGGTGGGTTTTCCGCACCTTGCCCATTTGGAGAAAAGGGAATAAAGGGAGTTTTGAGTCTTGTGCTCAACAGCCCCTGGGAAAGGAGGTAAGTACCTCCAAATTTTGATATTCTACACCCAGGGCAGTGAGAAAGGTATGTGTATGTCAACAGATGTTTTTGCATTGACAACAGAGGGAAATGTAGCCATCTTTTACCTTTTGCTTTTAGAGTTAGATGATGCTGGGAAGGGGGATGTGAACGAGAGTCCAGCTAGACATAACAACACCAAACCTAGCGTGAGAAACAAGGTTATTGTAACCGGAGCTGATAAGAAATTGGCGGGCTGGAGAACTGGAGAGGAGGCCAGCGCATGGAGAATGTGATTTATGACTCTTAATTGAAGGAGGTGCTTTGATATTATGTGCTCAGGCGAGGGGAATTCAGTTTTCGGCTTCGATTATGCCGTGCCGATATTATGCTACTCAAAATAAAGATTCTTTAAGGTAAACAATGCCTCAAAGTTCTTTGGAAGAGTTTCATCTGTCAGAACCATGACAGTGTGTGTGTGTATGTGTGTGTGTGTGTGTGTGTGTGTGTGTGAGAGAGAGAGAGAGAGAGAGAGAGAGAGAGAGAGAGGAAGAGAAAGAGAGAAAGGGAAAATCCTGTTCTTCTCACCGCAGCAGGATCCTGTTTCTGCGACAGAACCAATTCTCACAAGAGTTGTTTCCTGATCTTCAAAAGAAGGCGTAGGCTAAAAGACTAATAATAAAACCTAAAATTTCATGTAACTCCCATGTTTGATCTCCCAGCCATTCTCACCCTAGAAAGAGGAATGGAACAGGTGGGGGGTGTATGTGAACGGAGAGGTCCTCTCGATCCCCGGGAAGGAAGAGATTCGGAACGCAACTCCGCCTGGGATAAATCAAGTCCCTCAGCTCTGCCCAGGCCCTTGTGAGCAAGGAGGAGCTTCTGCAATGGGGAGGCCTTCGACAGCATCAGCTGAAAGATGTGACACCCTCCTAAGTATTAATCAGATCTGAATGGGGAAGGAGGGCTGTCCTTGTTAACTGAAACTTGGTTTTTGGTCCCACCCAACCTCGGAGTCTTTCTCGGAGTAACTGTCAGGACTACCGTCCTGAGCGTCGGCCTTGCTTTGCCAGATGCCAGCCTGCCATAGACTGTTGGGAGGGGGAAAGCTGCTGGGAAGGGGGGAAACCGAAAGTAATCATTGTGTCTTCCTGAGACATCGTCTCATCGTCTCAAAGCCAGAGACCTGGGAGCGGAATGCAACAGCTCAACATCTAGCCCGTCAATGCAGGGACCGTTACCCAAAGGATTCCTTTGAATCTATTCTATTCTGTTCTGTTCTGTTCTGTTCTAATTTTCTATTCAGAATTCTCCTCTATTCTGTTCTGTTCTATTCTATTCAGTTCTGTTCTGTTCTGAATTCTATTCAATTCTGTATTGTATTGTATTGTATTGTATTCTGTTTTGTTCTGTATTGTGTTGTATTGTATTCTATATTCTGTTCTATTCTATTCTGTTCTGTTCTGTTCTAATTTTCTATTCAGAATTCTCCTCTCTTCTCTTCTATATTCTATTCTAATCTATTCTGTTCTGTTCTATTCCGTATATCCCATCCCATCCCATCCCACCCCATCCCAACCTATTCTATTCTATTCTATTCTATTCTATTCTATTCTATTCTATTCTACTCTACTCTACTCTACTCTACTCTACTCTACTCTACTCTACTCTATTCTATTACATTCCATTCCATTCCATTCCATATTTTCTATTCTATTCTATTCTATTCTATTCTATTCTATTCCATTCCATTCCATATTTTCTATTCTATTCTATTCTATTCTATTCTATTCTATTCTGTTCTGTTCTGTTCTGTTCTGTTCTATTCCATTCCATTCCATTCCATTTCATATTTTCTATTCTATTCTATTCCATTCCATATTTTCTATTCTATTCTATTCTATTCTATTCTATTCTATTCTATTCTATTCTATTCTATTCTATTCTATTCTATTCCATTCCATTCCATTCCATATCTTCTATTCTATTCTATCCTATCCTATCCTATCCTATCCTATCCTATCCTATCCTATCCTATCCTATCCTATCCTATCCTATCCTATCCTATCCTACTCTACTCTACTCTATACTCTACTCTACTCTACTCCACTCCACTCCACTCCACTCCACTCCACTCCACTCCACTCCACTCCATTCTTCTTCCTGCTTGTTTGACAGGTGGCCCCTTCCTCCCCCCGGCCCAGGGGTTTCCCAGACATCTTGTTGGGGTGACACCAGCATTGCTTGCTTGCTCCCTCCCTCCTCCTCATCCTCCCCTATCCTTTCCTGGACCGTGCTCGTCCTGCCCCAGTGGCCTTGCCCAAGTGGCTCCTTAACCATTTGCACCCGCCCAGCCGGGGAGGGGCCACCGGAACACCTCTTAGCAGCCACTTTGAGCGAGGCCTCCACCTTCCTTCAGAGCTCCAGGAAGCAACGCAAGGATCCACTCGACATCACCACCAGCTTGTAAGTGGGAAGCCCAGGGAGGGGGGCTCGGGCGGAACGCACGCCAGAAATGTCGCTTCCCAATCTGTGTTTACGATTTCATTCAGGTGTTTATATTGCTTTATTATTATGGTGTTGCAAACGGCCCAGAGCTGCCTTGGTGAGTTGGGTGCCTTGGAAATTTATATATATATATAAAGAGTTCGAAATAGCTATTCCAGTTCTCCTTTAATTCTTTGCTAGCAATCCAAATTTTAGAAATATATACAGTGTCGCAGTTATGACTGACATGCCTGTGGATGACTCTAGTTTGAGCTGGTACAAGGCAAAAGATTTCTTTCTCCCATATTTGGGCCGAGAAGGTGTATCAAATAGCACTCAAGATATATATATATATATATATATATATATATATATATATATATATATATAGATATATATATCTTTCTGAGGTTTTCGCGGGTGTTTGTATGTAGGTCTTTGGTTATTCGGGTTTTCTCCCACGTAAAATTGGAAATGTCTTGGCGACGTTTCGACGAAGTCTCATTCATCATCTTCAGGCTGGTGCTTTTGGCTTCATGCTTCTAGGAGCACGAAGCACGAAGCCGAAAGCACCAGCCTGAAGATGACGAATGAGACTTCGTCGAAACGTCGCCAAGACATTTCCAATTTTACGTGGGAGAAAACCCAAATAACCAAAGACCTACATATATATATATATATATATATATATATATATATATATATATATATATATATATATATATACACACATATATATATATATGTTAAAAAAAGACATAAATAAAATATGGGGAGGTCACACCCTCCTCTTTGTTCGAGAGGGGGCCGAAAATTCAAATATAGAAAGGAAGCGGAGAGAGTCTGGGCTGGAATCTGCGGTTCACCGAAGGCTTGTCTGAATGCTGCTCCTGAGGTCAGGACAAGAAGCAACGGAGGGAAAATCATCAAGGAGAGAAGCAACCTGGAACTAAGGAGGGAGAACAGTTACCCTGTGGAACTGCTTGCCACCAGAACTTGTGGGTGCTCCATCACTGGACGCTTTCAAGGAGATGGGAGAGCCACCTGTCTGAAATGGTACAGTGGTCCCCTCCATGAGCAGGGGGTTGGAGTAGATGACCTTCAGGGTCCCTTCCAACTTTGTCCTTCTATGATTCTGTAAGGGTCTCCCGCTCGAGCTGGGCGGTTGGTCTAGAAGACCTCCGGGGTCCTTTCCAGCTCTGTCCTTCAAGGATTCCGTAAGGGTCTCCAGGTGGAGCAGGGGGTTGGTCTAGAAGACCTCCAAGATCCCTTCCAGCTCTATTCCAGTCTAAATCCCTTCTAGTCCCGATATTGTTCCCTAGCTGGGTCAGGAGACGTCTGCAAGACAACCCCCCAGCTTAGGGACCCCCCCCCAGGGTCCCCCACTTCAACCCCCAACCACAAAGTGTCTCTTCTGAAAAATGCAGACTAACAAGTCTGTAAAAGAATGACTTTTAATGCGTGTCCGAGATGGCTGGCGAAGCGCCCACCTTTTTCTGCCCCTTCCCCAAAGAACGAACGAGAGGATTTCCAAGTGGGGGGGCAGTGTGAAACCTTTAAGGCTGTGTTTGTGGGAGAGCCTCAGGGGGCCCCGACGTACGGATTTGTGCCCACCCGTTTAAGCCTTCCCGATGCTGGCCACAGATCCCTTTTCTCTCTGCGGGTGGGTTCTCCGCCCCTTGCCCATTTGGAGCAAAGGGAGCAAAGGGTGTTTTTGAGTCTTGGGCTCCACAACCCCTGTGAAAAGAGGTAGGTACCTCCAAATTCTGATATTCTACACCCAGGGAAATGAGAGGGGTGTGTGTGTGTGAGAGAGAGAGAGAGAGAGAGGGAGGGGGAGAGAGAGAGAGCAGAATAGAACAGAATAGAATAGAATAGAATAATAAAATACAGAATAGAATAATAAAATGCAGAATAGAATAGAATAGAATAGAATAGAATAGAATGGAATGGAATGGAATGGAATGGAATGGAATGGAATGGAATGGGACGGGACGGAACGGGACGGGACGGGAAGGGAAGGGAAGGGATGGGATAGAATAAAAAATGCAGAATAGAATAGAATAGAATAGAATAGAATAGAATAGAATAGAATAGGATGGGATGGGATGGGATGGGATGGGATGGGATGGGATGGGATGGGATGGGATGGGATGGGATGGGATGGGATGGGATGGAACGGAACAGTGGTTCTCAACGTTTGTGTGATGGCGACCCCCGTCACACAAACGTACCGCCCCCATGTGCGGCGTGCATGTGTGCCACCGCCCCCTGAGGGGGAAAAATGGCGGATCGCCTTTTTTGGCGACCCCCGTAAAATGGTCGATCGACCCCAAATGGGGTCACGACCCATAGGTTGAGAACCGCTGGAATAGAATAAAAAATGCAGAATAGGATAGGATAGGATAGGATAGGATAGAAGCTGGAAGGGACTTTGGAGGTCTTCTAGTCCAGTCCCCTGCTGAAGAAGGAGACCCTATCCCAGGGGTAGGCAACCTTGGCTCTTTTATGACCCATGGACTTCAACTCCCAGAATTCCTGAGCCAGCTATGCTCAGGAATTCTGGGAGTTGAAGTCCATGGGTCATAAAAGAGCCAAGGTTGCCTACCCCTGTTCTATACCATGAACAAATGTATGTGTATTGGTGGGGTAACCTCATGGGGCTGACATACACATTTGTTCTCCCCAAATAGACCAACGGGAATATTCATTGTTTATTTTTCTGTCTTATCTTGCATCCTGTTTGGCTACTTCCTTGTGCTAATATTTGCCACAGCTGGAGAGCTCCTTAAACCCCCAGGCCTTTTTCTTTAGAACTTCTAGGGCATATGAGTAATTCTGTCTGGGCCATTTTCATCTCTTTATTAATGAGTTACTCAATAACCAAGACACAGGAATAACAGCCAGAGCTTCCTTAGAGGTTCCCAGGAAGAAAATGGAGAATATCAAATGGTGGATCCCACCCAATTCTAGCACTTAGAGCGACTCTTAACGATACGAGTTTGACTGTTGAGTACTCTGTAAATAAACTAAAAGGGGAGATTTGAGCGTGAAGCAGTGACTGTCCCAAAATTAAGGGGCATGCCTTCTCCGTGGCTCATTTTCCTCGGAAGATGCCCCATGGAGAGGAGCCCAATGAAAGAATGACAGAATAAGAGAGTTGGAAGGGACCCCCGGAGGTCTTCTAGTCCAACCCCTTGATCAAGCAGGGGAGCCTTACAGAAGGTTAGAATGACACAGTTGGAAGGGACCGTGGAGATCTTCTCCAACCCTCTGCTCAGGCTAGAACGCTAGAATGACAGAGTTGGAAGGGACCGTGGAGATCTTCTCGTCCAACCCCCTGCTCAGGCAGGAGACTCTTACAAAACGCTAGAACGACAGAGTTGGAAGGGACCTCAGAGGTCATCTAGTCCAACCCCTGCTCAAGCAGGAGGTCTTTATAAAATCATAAGAGTTGGAAGGGATCTTGGAGGTCATCTAGTCCAACCCCTTGCTCAAGCAGGAGACCCTTACAGAATGATAGAATGACAGAGTTGGAAGGGACCTCAGAGGTCATCTAGTCCAACCCCTGCTCAAGCAGGAGGTCTTTATAAAATCATAGAGTTGGAAGGGACCGTGGAGATCTTCTCATCCAACCCCCTGCTCAGGCAGGAGACCCTTACAAAACGCTAGAACGACAGAGTTGGAAGGGACCTCAGAGGTCATCTAGTCCAACCCCTGCTCAAGCAGGAGGTCTTTATAAAATCATAGAGTTGGAAGGGACCTTGGAGGTCATCTAGTCCAACCCCTTGCTCAAGCAGGAGACCCTTACAAAACGCTAGAACGACAGAGTTGGAAGGGACCTCAGAGGTCATCTAGTCCAACCCCTGCTCAAGCAGGAGGTCTTTATAAAATCATAGAGTTGGAAGGGACCGTGGAGATCTTCTCATCCAACCCCCTGCTCAGGCAGGAGACCTTACAAAACGCTAGAACGACAGAGTTGGAAGGGACCTCAGAGGTCATCTAGTCCAACCCCTGCTCAAGCAGGAGGTCTTTATAAAATCATAGAGTTGGAAGGGACCTTGGAGGTCATCTAGTCCAACCCCTTGCTCAAGCAGGAGACCCTTACAAACGCTAGAACGACAGAGTTGGAAGGGACCTCAGAGGTCATCTAGTCCAACCCCTGCTCAAGCAGGAGGTCTTTATAAAATCATAGAGTTGGAAGGGACCTTGGAGGTCATCTAGTCCAACCCCTTGCTCAAGCAGGAGACCCGTACAGAATGATAGAATGATAGAGTTGGAAGGGACCTCAGAGGTCATCTAGTCCAACCCCTGCTCAAGCAGGAGGTCTTTATAAAATCATAGAGTTGGAAGGGACCGTGGAGATCTTCTAGTCCAACCCCTTGCTCAAGCAGGAGACCCTTACACAACGCTAGAACGACAGAGTTGGAAGGGACCTCAGAGGTCATCTAGTCCAACCCCTGCTCAAGCAGGAGGTCTTTATAAAATCATAGAGTTGGAAAGGAGACTCATCCAACCCCCTGCTCAGGCAGGAGACTCTTACAAAACGCTAGAACGACAGAGTTGGAAGGGACCTCAGAGGTCATCTAGTCCAACCCCTGCTCAAGCAGGAGGTCTTTATAAAATCATAGAGTTGGAAGGGACCTTGGAGGTCATCTAGTCCAACCCCTTGCTCAAGCAGGAGACCCTTACAGAATGATAGAATGACAGAGTTGGAAGGGACCTCAGAGGTCATCTAGTCCAACCCCTGCTCAAGCAGGAGGTCTTTATAAAATCATAGAGTTGGAAGGGACCGTGGAGATCTTCTAGTCCAACCCCCTGCTCAGGCAGGAGACCCTTACAAAACGCTAGAACGACAGAGTTGGAAGGGACCTCAGAGGTCATCTAGTCCAACCCCTGCTCAAGCAGGAGGTCTTTATAAAATCATAGAGTTGGAAGGGACCTTGGAGGTCATCTAGTCCAACCCCTTGCTCAAGCAGGAGACCCTTACAGAATGATAGAATGACAGAGTTGGAAGGGACCTCAGAGGTCATCTAGTCCAACCCCTGCTCAAGCAGGAGGTCTTTATAAAATCATAGAGTTGGAAGGGACCGTGGAGATCTTCTCATCCAACCCCCTGCTCAGGCAGGAGACCCTTACAAAACGCTAGAACGACAGAGTTGGAAGGGACCTCAGAGGTCATCTAGTCCAACCCCTGCTCAAGCAGGAGGTCTAAAATCATAGAGTTGGAAAAATCATAAGAGTTGGAAGGGATCTTGGAGGTCATCTAGTCCAACCCCTTGCTCAAGCAGGAGACCCTTACAGAATGATAGAATGATAGAGTTGGAAGGGACCTCAGAGGTCATCTAGTCCAACCCCTGCTCAAGCAGGAGGTCTTTATAAAATCATAGAGTTGGAAGGGACCGTGGAGATCTTCTCGTCCAACCCGCTGCTCAGGCCGGAGACCCGATGCCATTTCAGACAGGGGGCTGTCCAGAGATGGGAGCACCTACCACTTCCGGTGGCAATCAGTTCCGCTGGTTAATTGTCCTCTCCGTCGGGAAACTCCGCCTTAATTCCAGGTGGCTTGATGGGTTTCCATCCGTTGCTTCCTGTCCTGCCTTCCAGTCCTTTGGACAATAGGGTGACCCCCTTTTCTTCATAGGAGCCCCTCCAACACTGGATGATGGCTGTCATGTCACCCCCAGTCCTTTTTTTCCCTCAGACCATCCCTTTTGAAATCCTTCAACCCTCCTTCGTATGTTTTAGTCTCCAGGCCTTTAATCCTCTTACTTGCTCTCCTTTGCACTTTTACTCAAAGTCTCAACCTCTCTTTTTTTTGTAATGTGGGGACCAAAACTGGACGAAAGATTCCAGGTGTGGCCTTACTCAGGCTTTATAAAGCGCTACTAATATTTCACTTGACTCTGATTCTATGCCTGTTTATAGAACCGAGGATTGTGTTAGCTTTTAATAGAACCGAGGATTGTGTTAGATTTTTGTTAGCTGCTCTACATGGCTGGCTCCTGGTCGAGGGATCATGAATCAGGATTCCAAGATCCAATTCACCGTGATTGTTTTTGAGTCAGGTTTCACCTAATCTGCATTTGAACCTTTGGGTTCTTCCCTTGCTTTTCTCCACCCTCGATTTCAACCTGTGGAACTGCTTGCCACCAGAACTTGTGGCTGCTCCATCGCTGGAGGCTTTCAAGGAGACTGGACCTGTCTGAAATGGTATAGGGTCTCCGCCTTGAGCAGGGGGTTGGAGTAGATGACCTCCAGGGTCCCTTCCAACTCTGTTATTCTGTGATTCTGTCAGGGTCTCCTGCTCGAGCAGGGGGTTGGAGTAGATGACCTTCGAGATCCCTTCCAACTCTGTTATTCTCTGATTCTGTCAGGGTCTCCTGCTCGAGCAGGGGGTTGGACTAGATGACCTTTGAGGTCCCTTCCAACTCTGTTATTCTGTGATTCTGTCAGGGTCTCCTGCTCGAGCGGGGGGTTGGACTAGATGACCTCCGAGGTCCCTTCCAACTCTGTCATTCTGTGATTCTGTCAGGGTCTCCTGCTCGAGCGGGGGGTTGGACTAGATGACCTCCGAGGTCCCTTCCAACTCTGTCATTCTGTGATTCTGTCAGGGTCTCCTGCTCGAGCAGGGGGTTGGACTAGATGACCTCTAGAGTCCCTTCCCACTCTGCCATTCTGTGATTCTGTCAGCGTCTCCTGCTCGAGCAGGGGGTTGGACTAGATGACCTCCGGGGTCCCTTTCAACTCTGTCATTCTGTGATTCTGTCAGGGTCTCCTGCTCGAGCAGGGGGTTGGACTAGAAGACCTCTGGGGTCCCTTCCAGCTTTTTGATTCTGTGATTCTGTAATTCTGTGATTCTGTGATTCTCCGTCTTGACCCTTAAATTGTTGGATGTTTTATGAAGGCCATGGGTGGGTTTCATGCACAACTTGGTTCCTCCTTGTTTTATCATTTCTCAGGAGTCAGCATGAAGATCCCGACCGTCCGGACGGTCCAGGTCTTGTGCCTGATCGGATTCTTCACCGGACCTTTGCAGGTACAAAGGGGGCAGCTTCAGCCGCGGGAGCGTCCACCTCTTCGACTGGGGAGGGCACAGTCCTCCCCTCTCCGCTCGACAAAAAAAGCCACTTCCTGTTGTTGAAATCTTGATTGTGTCTTAAAAAAAAAAAGAAGTTCTGCTTTCTTGGGAGATCGGGTTGAGGCAGGTCCCTGTCGAGGGCGAAGGAGAAAACCTGCTCTGTGGGGGCACCGTGAGGCCATCTAAACCTGGCCGAGGGCAGGGAGCAGGGTCCCTCCAGACAGAGCCACAGAGATCACGAGGTTCCCCCACCTTGGCGCCTTCTCCCGTTGGGTCAGAACCGGACTTAGTTTTTTCTCTGAAGCTGTCTCACTTCACATCCAAGAAGCTTCTTCAGTTCGGACTGAATGGCGGGGAAGGAAAGGATATATTTTCTCCAACAGTCCTCTGGTCGTTAGTACTCTCTCTGAGAGTCGTGGAGGTCACTTGAGGCCTCCTGAGCTTTTCCGAGATTCCCGCGACATGTGGAATGGCAGCATTGCTTCATTGGTTATTGTTAATGTTGTTATTGTTGTTGTTGTTAACCAGTGATGGATTCGGCCGGTTCGGCAGAACCGGGAGCTAATTTTTTTGTTGCCCAGACCCAGAAAGGACTTCCGGAAGTGGCATCCCCACAGAGAACCGGTTGTTCCCATCTTTGAACCCCACGACTGTTGTTCACATTGTAATTCCATACGTTATGGCAGGGGTTCTCAACCTTTTCAATGCCGCGACCCCCAACCGGTCGTAAGTCGAGGACGACTCAACCGGTTGTAAGTCGAGGACGACTCAACTGGTGCAGCACCATTTGCAGACTGGGACTTTTGGAGGGGCAAAGACAGCCTGGACAATTCCTATTGGCTTTGGAAAGCCAATAGAATGAGACTCTGTTCAAGAGAGTCTCTTCTATTGGCTTTCGAAAGCCACTAGAATGAAAGGGAGTAGCACAGCTAAGGAAAAGGGGGGGGAAAAATGGCGGACGGCGTTGTTTGGCAACCCCTGTGAAATGGTTGTTTGACCCCAAATGGGGTCCCGACCTACAGGTTGAGAACCACTGCGTTATGGGAATATCCGTAAAGCTCAGGGGGATTGGGAGCACATGGAGGAACGTAAACAATTTCGTTCGAGACCCGAGCACCACAAGCGGGGGCAAGCTCCCATCCTCAGCTCAGCTCCTAACAACCTAGCAGTTTGAAAGCACGCAAATGCGAGTCGGTAAATCGGTACCGCTTCGGTAGGAAGGTGACAGCGCTCCGTGACTTCACGCTGCCCATATGACCACGGAAATGTCTTCGGACAGCACGGGCTCAAGGGCCTGGAAATGGAGATGAGCAGCGTCCCCTAGCGTTGGCAAAGAAGAGCGGAGTAAAATCCCACAGGGACTCCATGCTCACTGTGCTCTTTTTTTTAAAGACATTTTATTGGTTTTTTTTAAAATTCTTAAACAAGAATTTAAGACCCACCGTGATGGTTGGGTGGTCAAACATTCAAAAGTGAAAATATATATAAACAACGCAACTCAATAAATTTCGCTATCCCCTCTCTATTCCCCTCAATTAACAGAATACATTTAAATATTCCATTTCTATTTTAAATTTCTATCACTATTAAACCCGTATTATAACTTTATCAGTTTACAATTACAATAGTTTAAATTTAAAACAAAAAATTATCGATTCTAATTCTTAATCTCTCACATCCCTCATTGTATCACCGAATATATTTATTTCTTCTTCCACTATACAATTGATATCTTAATAGCAATAAAATATTGATCAGCCCTATATATATATGTAATCCCAAAGTCAATCCATCTTTTAAAATAACAAAATAATACTAAACCTTGATTCATCCATATTCATTAAACAAAGTTCAAATTTTCTCCAACTTATCATGCCTTATCATGTCTTTGTTGTCATACAAGAAATCCATCCTAGTAATTTAAAACATTCCATAAATTATTAAAAGCATCCCAATCTAAGCAATCATCATTTTTTCAATTCCAGTAAATAATAAATTTCATATATTTCCCAAACGCTACATAATTACAATCCAATACATTCTTAATCTGTTTAAAATATCTATTCTCATAATCACGCTCCTGAATGTATATATACTTAGTTGCTTCTAACTCTGAATCTTAATCCTTAAAACAATCCATAAATCCAGTATTGCCTTTTATTCCATTACACAATTTTAAATTTCTCTTTTAAGTCTAATTCTAGGTTTTTTCATGTACTAGGAAGGTTTCCATAAACCCACTTCCCTTTCAATCCATAAGTCTATTTTTGTTGCTTGAAGAAATAAAAGTCCCATCCTCTGCATCAGACGTCTGTTTTTCTGCTCTTTAAAATATTGTTGCTTTATCATTTCAAATCTCAGTCTTTGCTTCTTCTGTTCCTCAATGTTACAGATGAAAGGCTTGTATGGTAAAATAGGCTCCTCTTTTATCTCAGTTGATTCCTCTTTTAATATAATTTGTTTTGTAGAATAGTCAAGTGTAGTCTGGTCATCCATTTGCATGTTTGAAGTAAAGTTTCTAGATCTTAGTTCTGAAGTGGATTCTTTCAGTTTGGTACAAATTTCTGTAGTGGCCTCGTGTATCTTTTCCAATATAAGCTTATAATTTAATTCTGAATGCAAATTCTCCATTTTGATAGTAGTTAGTAATAGATATTTTTGTTTTGTTTATTTGTTTTGTTTGTGGAGGCTGTATTTGGTAAGAGTTAATCCATATCCACCCCCACAATTCCCACAACTCAGTTTATCTTTTTCAAAAAAAAAATTGAAGGTCAGGTCTGGTTTTACTTCAAAGAAATAACCAGAAGATGCAATATTATGTTTTTGCCACTAGATGTCCTCAGTAAGTTAAAGAAGAATCTTTTCCAGACAGCATTGCTTTGTTTCTATCTTTAAAAGTATAGTGTGAAAGAAGAAATAATCTTCCAACACCAAATAATAATACAGTCCTTAGCAGAACAAAAAAGAGAGAGATTCCTGTATCCCAAAAAATATGAAAATAATTTTTAATCTTATGAAATGCTCTCTTTCCCAAAAATATCAAAGCTGCTTTCTCTAGCCAGGGAAATAATTCCAACGAGGCTCTTACAGGCAGAAAACAAAGTCAAGTAGAGAGAGTAACAAGGAAAAATCTCACCCGGATTCCCCACAGGGGCTCTTAACGCTTAGATGTTCTTGACTTGTGGTCTGAAGCAGCAGGGTGATCAGCCATTTTACTGGCCAATCTTCTTCGTCGGCCCTCAGAGATCGCCCGGACAGCTGGAGGAGCAACCGCTCCTCCGTAGCTGAGCCGAAGCCTCTTCAACGGAAGTCACACCCTCCAAGGCGACTTTCGACCCATATAAGAGTCAACCAGCGGAGGGAAGGCTAGCCGTCGAGGAGACAAGTCTCCCCGTGCAACTAGAGTCACCGCAAACCAGAACCGGAAGTCCTCCCTGTGCTCTTTTGGGGGTTGAAGAAGGCACCTGGGCCAGCCTGGTTTCACCCAGCATTGGCCTCTTTTCTTTCCTTTGTGTTCGTCCCCACCTTCTCTTTTACCGCACAGGTGTTATGTCTCAAAAAGATTCCCCTCGACATGTCCAAGAATTCCGTGGATGACCAGTATATTAACTGCCACCCCAAGAAGGAGTTCAAGGTGGAGAAGCCAGGATACCTTCCCATCCCGATGAAATATATGTCGATCTGGAATGCAGCCAGAGGCTACTGGGCCAAACTTGGACCAAGTGTCAGCAAAATCAAACCAATCTACGGCACTGCAGTTGTGGCTTACACAATGGGCGGGGGCCTGTACCGTGATTTCAACAACGCCGTCCGCGATGCCGGGAAATCCAAATACTCTTACAATCATTTTGTCTTCAAAGACTTTTTCTTCCTCCTAACCAAGTTTGTTCAGGCCAGGAAAATCACGGGCAAATGCTATGAGGTCTTCCGCGGGGTAAGTGGGATCCATTTCAAAGTCCACTCGAAACAGCTTGTCCGCTTCGGGCAGTTCGCTTCCTCGTCTTTGGTCAAAGAGAAGGCCGAAAGCTTTGGCCAGGACACCTTCTTCTCCATCAAGACCTATCACGGAGTGCCCATTTACGATCTCTCGTACTACCCGCACGAATGGGAAGTTCTCATCCCGCCGTACGAGATGTTTATTGTGACCCACCAGCAGAAGACCCTAAAGGGGGTCACCATCAGATTGAAGTCCCAAGGTGTTTCCAGCCGCTTCAACTGTGAGGCCCTGAAAGGTAAGAGGCTAGAAGAGTGGAGAACATGGGGATCAGAGCATAGCTCCCCAACTGTTCTGGGTTGGTGGCTGGGGGAGGAAGGAGTGGGAGGGAAAGGGGATGGTTGCATGGGAGAGGCAAGTATGTGCATGGACAGTCACGCATGAGCACCCATTGCTCGTGTGACTGGAGCCGAGAGTAGCCATGACGTTCATGCTAGTGAAGCCCCAAGTACTCGCATGAGTGGGGTTGCAAGCACCCACAACACTCACAAGAGTAAGGCCCCCCCGAGTGCTCACAATGCTCACACAAGTAAGGTCCCAAGCACCTGTGACACTCATGCGAATGGGACCCCAAGTGCCCACAACACTCACGTGAGTGGCACCAGGAGCACCCATGATGCTCAAACAAGTGAGCCCATGAGCACCTATGATGCTTGCATGAGTGGGGCTTTACAGGCACACATGCGCATGCCAGCCACTCATGTGGCCCACTTGTGAATAGGTTACAGACCGGTAGTGGGCTGCGGCCCACAGTTTTGGGAGCCCTGGTTCAGATGACCCCGGTAGCACCTCAGCCATTATCTGGGGCTGCTGGAGAACCAAGATAGTCCCAGACATGGACCAAATGTCTACGATGCTCAATCATCCAGGTTGTGATTGTTCTGGATGCAACCATGCTGCGTTTTTCTTGGTTTCCTCGTTCTTCTTTTTTAGTGGTATCGAACGAAAGCATTTAGGTCACAGACGAGGCCTCTCGGCTAAGGATAAAAATGAATGAATAAATAAAAGGAATAAAAATTTTACTTGCTGCCACTTTAACCTTGCCATCCCTCACCTCACTGTTGTCTCCACAGGTGCAGGTCGCTAAACTCCAACGGGGTGGCCGTTCCTTCTGTGGGGTCTCCTTCGGACCTGGAGTACCCTGGGGTCTCCAGGAAGCCTCGAAAAACCTGGCCATCTAGGCAGAAGGCATCCCTCGGAAGGAGACCAAGTGCGACGTGCAAAAAAGCCATTTATTCAAGGAAGGTGCAGTCTTTCTCTAGGGTGCAAGGATCAGGAATTGGGTACAAGTGATATGGGATGATTGTATCAGAAATCAACAAATCAAGCAATAAAAATCTTTGGTGTGCAACAGAAGCTTTGTTTTGTTACATGGAAGGAAAGACAGACACACACACCCCTACTCACCGTAGGTTGCATCTGCTCCTTTTCCACCCGATTTGCATCCTTCTGGACAATTTGCAGCTTTAACTGGGGAATTCTGAAGGCAGCCCTATTGTTTGGTTGATGAAAAGGCTAGTTTGGGCCCACTGAAAGAAATGGCTCTGACTCAAAAGGAAAAAAAATTAGTGTAAATGGAGCCCACTCCCCAGGATAAAATATTAATCCATGGATGATCTCCCAAAAGAGAAGGAACGATAATTCCCTTAGGGATAGGTAGGAAACCTCAGCTGTCTTTCCTCCACCAAGACAGCCCATAGACATCGTTTAGGGAAACTATGTTTCATTCAAAAGATGCAATGTTGCCCATTCATAAAACTGGATTCCCATTCAGAAAATACTGCATAACAAAGCAATCTCTGAAAAGACAGGCTGACTACATAAAGGACTGGAACTGATTATGCAGCCTACGGCCAAACTGGAAAAATAAAAACACCTATACTTACATTTCCCTTAGCCCGAAGGAGCAGCCACAACGTCATACACAACAAAAAGAAACTCTATAATGGCAATTAGAGTATTGTGAAAAGAACAGATATTCATACATCGATAAAAAAAGAACTCAGAAACATATACAAACTCTCTCACCAACAAACACAATTTCCTAGCTGCCCCTAAGAACCGCCTTGTTGCTGTTACTGGGAAACAAAGGGAAGCTCCTTATCATAAGCAGCTTGCCTTGGGTCTTGATTTTCGCTCACCGCTTCTCTCCCAGATCGGGAGAAAGAATGGACCTGAGCCAATTCTCTCAACAATTTGGCGACCACAAAGGGACTCCAATGCTAATCTGATCAACCTGGCCCCGTAAGCCTTCACTATGCTGGCGACAGATTCCTTTAGTCTGTGGGTGGGTTTTTCGGACCTTTCCCATTTGGAGAAAAGGGAGTAAAGGGGTTTTTGAGCCTTGTGTTGAATGGCTGCTGGCAAAAGAGACAAGTACCTCCAAATTTTAATATTCTACACCCAGGGAACTGGGGGCAGTGTGTGTGTGTGTGTGTGTGTGTGTGTGTGTGTGTGTGAGCGAAAGGGAAAATCCTCTTGTTCCACTGCAGCTGGATCCTGTCCCTGTCCCTGCAGTCAATTCACTCAAACAATTCTTTCCTGATCTTCAAAAGGCTTAAAACTTTTTTTTTTTTATTGAATTTTTTCAAAAATTTTACAGATAAACATCCACCCCCCCTCCCAAACCACCCCACCCTCCCCCCCCCCGACTTCCCAGAACTGAATATAGGATTATTTAACAAATTTTAAAAATAACGTATACAATTTATAAAATAATTAATAATAATAGTAAAAATCATAATAATAATATATATAATAATAATATACGTAACATAAGCTTTAAAATGAATAATATATTTAAAAAAAAAGAGAAAAAAAAAGAGGAAAAAGGGAAAGAGAAAAGAGAGAGAGAAAGAAAAAAGAAAGAGGTAGGCGAAAAATAAAACATATATAAAAAAGTATATAAATAATAATACAGAAGAAGAAAGAAAGAGAGAAAGAAAAAAAAACAATCATTACAAGTTATAGAAAAGCTAAATAATATTTTTCCATATCCAAATTATATTGTATAAAATTTATCCATTTTTCCCATACCGCAAAGAATTTCTCTTGAGATTGCTCCTTTAAAAAAGCCGAAATCTTTGCCATTTCTGCCAAATACGAAACTTTATAAAACCATTCTTGTAAAGTAGGCAAGGATTCCTTCTTCCAATATTGTCCTATTAACAGCCTAGCGGCTGTAATCAAATTTAACATCAATATAACCTCCTTAGCATCACAATCAGTAACAATACCTAATAAAAATAATTGCGGAGTGAATTTTACCCTCCTTCTAAAAATTCTCTGAATATTCCACCATATCTTAATCCAAAAAGCTTTTATATGCTTACACGTCCACCAGATATGATAATAAGTAGCATCCAAGTGTCCACATCTCCAGCATTTCGGCTGTAAATTAGAGTACATAATAGACATTTTCTTTGGATCAAGGTGCCATCTATAAAACATCTTATAAAAATTCTCTCTTAAATTTTGCGCTTGTGTGAATTTAACATTTCTTATCCAAATAAGTTCCCAAGTATCCATTGAAATCGATTCACCAATATTCTGTGCCCATTTAATCATACAATCTTTAACTAATTCAGATTCTGAATCCAATTCCACTAAAACCCCATAAACTCTCTTAATATGGGTTGGCCTTTGATCTCTTACTTGTTTTAGGAGAATTTCATCTTCTCTAAGCCAGCCCATTTTACAATCCATCTTCCATCTGTCCACTATTTGTCTATATTGGAACCATGAATAAATTAGATTATCATGTGTTAATTCTTCCAATGATTTTAACTGCCAGTCTTGGCCATCCCATCTAAGTAACTGTGCATAAGAAACCGTATCCATATTAACCCCTTTCCTTATGCCTTCTATGGCATGCCGTGGTATAGCCCATAATGGTATTTTAAAATCACATTTATAATACTTCCTCCACACTCTAAGCAAAGAGATTCTTATAATATGAGACTTAAAAACTCAATCCACTTTTTTATTAAATATTAAATAGGCATGCCATCCAAAAAGTAAATCCCAACCTTCCAAATGAAGTATTTCTATATTTGTTAAATTCACCCAATCGCTGATCAATGTTAGTACTACAGCATCATAAAACAATTTCATATTTGGTACCTTGAGTCCACCTCTCTCACGAAAATCTTGCATTATTTTAAGTTTCACCCTTGGTTTTTTCCCTGCCCAAACAAATTTATTAATACCTTTTTGCCATTCATCTAAATTACGATCACTCTTTAGAATAGGTAACATTTGAAACAGAAAAATAAACTTTGGCAGGACATTCATTTTGATAACTGCAATTCTACCCATAAGGGATAACTGTAAATTATTCCAATTTTTTAAATCCTTCTGTACCTCCGTCCACAACTTTTCATAATTATTTTTATACAGTTTTGCATTGGAAGCAGATAATGTAACCCCCAAATATTTTACCTCATCAACAATTTCAAAGTCTGTTAACTTAACTAGAACCTGTTTATCACCATTAGTCATATTTTTAGCTAATATTTTGGTCTTATTATTATTAATTTTAAAACCAGAAACACGTCCATATTGTTGAATCAATTGTAATAATTTTACCACCGAACAAGTAGGTTGAGACAAAGTAACAACCAAGTCATCTGCAAAGGCTCTTAATTTATATTCTTTTTTATTAATTTCTATTCCTTTTATTTCTTGAGACTCCCGAATTTTAATCAACAAAATTTCCAATGTTAAAACAAACAATAACGGAGATAACGGGCATCCCTGTCTTGTTCCTTTTTCTATTACAAAAGCCTCTGACAAACCCCCATTTACAATAAGTTGAGCAGTCTGTTTTTGATATATATTAGATAATACTTGTAATATATTTTGTCCAAAATTCATCTCCTTAATTAAACATAACATAAACTGCCAATTCACTTGGTCAAAGGCTTTTTCAGCATCCAAAAATATCAGGCCTGCAGAGACTTGGTTATTCTTTTCTAAATACTCTAATAAATTAATGATTTGTCTAACATTATTTTTCATGTACCTTCCAGTTATAAAACCCGATTGATCCTTATGTATAAGCTGCTGCAAAATCCCCATAAGCCTATTGGCTAAAATTTTTGCAAAAATTTTATAATCCACATTTAAAAGGGATATAGGCCTATAATTTTTAGGCAATGTAAGATCTTGATTGTCTTTTGGAATCAATGATATAAATGCATTACGCCAAGATGGAGGGATCTCTAGCCCCTGTAATAAATTATTAAACAATTCACACAATGGTTGAATCATCTCTTCTACTAGAGTTTTATAATAAATAGATGTCAACCCATCCGTACCCGGCGCTTTGCCCAATTTCAATTGTTTAATAGCTGTAACAATTTCTTCCTTAGTAATTAAACCATTAATCTCTTTTTCCTGATCTTCTGTTAATTTAGAAAAATTAACTTTACCTAAATAATTGTTTATATCTGTGATTTGAATATTAATACTCTTGTATAATTTTTGGTAATATTCTAAAAAAGATTTCTTAATCAATTCTTTCTGATAAACCAATTTACCATTATAATTTATTTTGTCTATATTCCTCTGTTTCTGTTTCTTTCTTAACTGATAAGCCAACCATCTCCCTGGTTTATTAGCGTTACAAAATGTATTTTGTTTCATAAATAGTAAATTGGTTGCAGCTTGATCAGCCATCAACATGTTAAATTGTGTTTTTAACAGTTTTATAGCTCCTTTCACCTTTTCATCTAAAGGATTTGAAATTAGGAGTTTCTCTTTTAATTTAATCTCCTCTTCTAAATCTTTACGTTTCTGAATCTGTTTCTGTCTATGCAAGTTATTCATTTTTATCAAAATACCACGCATAAAAGCTTTACTTGCATCCCACACCATTGACATTGATGTTCCCTTATTCATATTTAAAGCAAAATATTCCTTTAAACATTCCTTTAGTTTATGAACATTTTTTCCTTGTTTAAATAAATTCTCATTCACCCTCCAGGATCTCCTATCTTCTTTTTCAGCAAACAGTTCCATCCAAACTGGGCTATGATCAGATAAGCCAAAAGGCTTAAAACTTAAAATTTGATGTAACACCCATGTTACATTTCCTACCCATTTTCACCTCAGAAAGAGGAATGGAGCAGGTGGGGGTGTCTGTGACTGGAGAGGGCTTCTTGATCTCCAGGGGAGGAGGGTTGTCCTTGTTAATGGAAAACTTATTTTTCAGAGAAAAGCAGGACCCCAAAACCTTGTCAGAACTTATTGAATTCTTTGACCAGGCGACAAAATTAGTGGGCCAGAGGAATGCTGCGGATCAAATTTACTTGGACATCAGTAAGGCATTTGACGAAGTAGACCACGACCTACTACGTGAGAAGATAGAAAAAGGTGGGCTAGACAGCATCACCACCAGATGGATTCGGAGCTGGCGGACCGGCCTCTAGAAGTTGTGAATGCTCCAACACTGGAAGTTTTTAAGAAGAGACTGGACAGCCGTTTGAGCAGGGAGTTGGACTAGATGACCTCCAGGGTCCCTTCCAACTTTATTATTATTAATTATTATAATTATAATTATTACAATGGAATATGGAACAGAAAAGAATGGAATATGGAATATGGAATAGAAAAGAATGGAATATGGAATAGAATGAATATGGAATGGAATATGGAATATACACTAAAATAGAATGGATCTGGAATATGACATATGGCATATGGAATAGAATGGATATGGAACGGAATATAGAATGTAGAAAATAAGGATAATAGCAAGGTGATCCAACTGGTCAGTCCTGGAGGAGATCAACCCCGACTGCTCTTTAGAAGGCCAGATCCTGAAGTTGAAACTCAAGTACTTTGGCCACCTAATGAGAAGGAAGGACTCACCCGAGAAGGGCCTAATGCTGGGAAAGATGGAGGGCAAGAGAAGAAGGGGACGACAGAGAATGAGATGGCTGGATGGAGTCACCGAAGCAGGAGGCGTGAGCTTCAATGGACTCCAGAAGATGGTAGAGGACAGGAAGGCCTGGAGGAACGTTGTCCATGGGGTTGCAATGGGTCGGACACGACTTCGCAGCTAAGAACGACAAAACCTACATATGAAAGGAGCAACTCTTCAAAATCCTGTGTCCAACTTACAAGGTTCTGGTGATGCCTTGCGTGACCCTCTTACTCTCTGCAGGATTGTGGTCGCCACGCCACGAATCTTTGACCCCTTAATTCTCCCTAAAACCACAACACAGATGGCTGTCAATTTGGCAATATCAAAGCATCAGTTCCTCCTGGTTTGCGGCAGACCGCAACCTCCCACATGTCCGCGTCCATCTGCTAGTATCGGTTCCTCATTTCCCGCAGCTTCAATCCTTGTCCTCTAATCCTACGGGTGACAGGGGCAAGCCTTCCCAATCCTGCCGGGCGGAGGGCAGATTCAGCTGAAGTTGCAAAGGTTTCCCTTTGCGTTGTGAAAGGGGCCGGAGCGCAAACTTTGATTCCACCCTTTTTCATGAGGTCAAACTTGGATCACCACTCTGCCCGATAGGATTTTGAAAGCTGCCTCTTTCATATGTTGATTTAGAACATTATTATTATCATTATTTTCTACATTATATATTCCATTCCATATCCATTCTATTCCATATTCCATATTCCTTATTCCTTAACCATTCTATTCCATATTAAATATTCCATATTCCATTCTATTCCATATTCCATAGTCATTATCCATTTTATTCCATGTTAAATACTCCTTATTCCATTCTATTCTATTCCATATTCCACATTTCATCCTATCCTATTCCATATTCCTTATCCATTCTATTCCATATTAAATATTCCATATTCCATTCTATCATATTCCATATTCCTTATCCATTCTATTCCATGTTAAATACTCCTTATTACATTCTATCCTATTCCATATTCCATATTCCTTATCTATTCTATTCCATATTAAATATTCCATATTCCATTCTATCCTATTCCATATTCCATATTCCTTATCCATTCTATTCCATATTAAATATTCCATATTCTATTCTATTCTATTCCATATTCCACATTTCATTCTATCCTATTCCGTATTCCTTTTCCATTCTATTCTATATTAAATATTCCATATTCCATTCTATCCTGTTCCATATTCCATATTCCTTATCCATTCTATTCCATGTTAAATACTCCTTATTCCATTCTATCCTATTCCATATTCCATATTCCTTATCTATTCTATTCCATATTAAATATTCCATATTCCATTCTATCCTATTCCATATTCCATATTCCTTATCCATTCTATTCCATATTAAATATTCCATATTCTATTCTATTCTATTCTATTCTATTCTATTCTATTCTATTCCATATTCCACATTTCATTCTATCCTATTCCGTATTCCTTTTCCATTCTATTCTATATTAAATATTCCATATTCCATTCTATCCTGTTCCATATTCCATATTCCTTATCCATTCTATTCCCTATTAAATATTCCTTATTCCATTCTATTTTATTCCGTATTCCACATTTCATTCTATCCTGTTCCATATTCCATATTCCACATTCTGTTCTGTTCCATTCCATATTCCTTTCTATTCTATTTTCCACATTTCATTGCATTCTATTCCAGATTCCAGATTCACTCTATTCCGTATCCCATTGCAGAAGGAAACGTATCTGCTGCAGTTCTCTGAGGCTCAAACCTTGGTGATCCACGTTTGACCTCGTGAACAAGGGTGGAATCAAAGTTTGCGCTCCGGCCCCTTTCACAACGCAAAGGGAAACCTTTGCAACTTCAGCTGAATCTGCCCTCCGCCCGGCAGGATTGGGAAGGGTTGCCCCTGTCACCCGCAGGATTAGAGGACAAGGATTGAAGCTGCGGGAAATGAGGAACCGATACTAGCAGATGGACGCGGACCTGTGGGAGGTTGCGGTCTGCCGCAAAGCAGGAGGAACTGATGCTTTGATATTGCCAAGTTGACAGCCATCTGTGTTGTGGTTTTTAGGGAGAATGAAGGGGTCAAAGGTTGACCTTGGAAAGAGTCGGAGGCCGGTGGCCCCTTGCGTCTCGCGCCCTCCTGGCAATGAGTCCCTGAATGCAAGGGATACATGTCACAATAACACACACCTCGGAATTCTAAAGTGATTGTGTGCTGCCACTTATTTCTATTCTATTCTATTTTTATTTCTATTCTATTTTTAATTGTCTTCCCTTCCCTCCCCTCCTCTTCTCCTCTCCTCTTCTCTTTTCTTCTCTTCTCTCTCTTCATTCCGTTCCATTCCATATTTTCTATTCTATTCTATTCTATTTCCTATTCCTATTCTAGTCTATATTTCTATTCTATTTTATTCTATTCTTAATTCTCTTCTCTCCTCTTCTATTCTATTTTTATTTTTATTCTATTCTATTTTTAATTCTCTTCTCTCTTCTCTATTCTATTCTTATTTCAATTCTGTTCTGTTCTATTCTATTAATTCTCTTCTCTTCTATTTTATTCCAAGCTTTCTATTCCATTCTGTTCCTGTAAGAAACATTCTGTTCCCGGAAGAAAGAAGAAAGGGGGTGGAATTGTGATACTTGAAACTATCACTGGAAGGGGGGTTGATTGGGTGGGACTACTGGGGAACCCTTAAAACCTTGAATGGAAGAGCTTGAACCCCAAGTCCTGTCTAGCATGCCTGCAACCATTTTCTCTTAATAAAGGATTCCTGTTGGAAGAATTATTCCAAGAGTTTTGTCTTCTTAAGATGCAAAGTGGGGTGGGTCCTTACATTAGACAGGACTTGGGGTTCAAGCTCTTCCATTCAAGGTTTTAAGGGGTTCCCCAGTAGTCCCACCCAATCAACCCCCCTTCCAGTGATAGTTTCAAGTATCACAATTCCACCCCCTTTCTTCTTTCTTCCGTCTGCATGGGGACTTCAGATAACTAAATGAAAGGCAACTACCCTCCTTTGGTATGTTAACGCTTCGAGGTTACAATAAACACACATTCAGCATTCAGCTCTTTGAAGTGTAAAGAAGGAAGTGAGGGCCATAAAGCCCCTTTGGTCTCCCCCTTCTCTCCCTCTTATGGCAGAATCCAGAGAAGGCAGAATTGGGAGTTTCTATATTTGATAATTTAAAGATGAAATATAATTGGATTCTGACAGTTCCATTCTATTCTGTTCTGTTCTATTCTATTCTATTCCATTCAATTCCATTCCATTCCATTCCATTCCATATTTTCTATTCTATTCTATTCTATTCTATTCTATTCTATTCTATTCTATTCTATTCTATTCTATTCTAATTTTCTATTTTCTATATTCCATATTCCAAATTCCATTCTTCATTTTTTTCTTCCTGCTTGGTTTCACAGGTGGCCCCTCCCTCCAGGGGTTTCCCACCAGAGCTGGGGGGGGGTGTTGACACCAGACTTGCTCGCTTGCTCCCTCCTCCCCTTGTTCCCCCCCCATCCCTTTTCTTCTTGGACGGTGCCCTTCCTGCCCCAATGGCCTCGCCCGGGTTGCCCTCTCCACCATTGGCAGCTGCTCAGCCAGGGAGGGGCCACCGAAACACTTCTTAAGAAGCCACTTCATGGCAAGGCGACCACAATCCTGCAGAGAGTAAGAGAGTTGCGCAAGGTTCCACTCGACATCACCACAACCTTGTAAGTTGGAGACCAGGGGTGGGTTCGGGAGAAATGCAGCAAGAAATATCAGTTTCAAATCTGTTGTTTTAATCTGTGCTTTTATTCGGCTGTTTGGATTGCTTGATTGTGCTGTTGCAAAAAGCCCAGAGCTGCGTAGGTGAGTTGGGTGCCCTAGAAATTTATCCCCCCCCCCAAAAAAACACAAATAAAATTGGGAAAGTTGCCCCCTCTCCATTCCTCAAGATGGGGATAAAAAATTCAGAAAGAAGGGGAGACAGTCTTGGTTTGAATTTGGGGGTTCCCCCAAGGCTTGTAAGAAGGCTCCTCCTGAAGGCAGGACAAGAAGCAGCAGATGGAAACTCCTCAAGGAGAGAAGCAACCTGGAATTAAAGAGAAATTCCTTGACGGTGAGGATGCTTAACTTGTGGAACTGCTTGCCACCAGACGTTGTGGCTGCTCCAACACTGGAGACAGCCACCTGTCTGAAATGGTATAGGGAGTCTGTTTGAGCAGGGGGCTGGACTAGAAGACCTCTGAGGTCCCTTCCAACTCTATGATTCTATACGTTTCTCCTGCTTGAGCAAGGGGTTGGACTAGATGACCTCCAAGGTCACTTCCAACTGTATGATTTTATAAAGATCTCCTGCTTGAGCAGGGGTTGGAGTAGATGACCTCTGAGGTCCCTTCCAACTCTGTCATTCTATCATTCTGTAAGGGTCTCCTCCTTGAGCAAGGGGTTGGACTAGATGACCTCCAATTTCCCTTCCAACTCTATGATTCTCTAAGGATCTCCTGCTTGAGCAGGGGTTGGACTAGATGACCTCTGAGGTCCCTTCCAACTCAATGATTTTATAAAGATCTCCTGCTTGAGCAGGGTTTGCAGTAGATGACCTCTGAGGTCCCTTCCAACAATGATTTTATAAAGATCTCCTGCTTGAGCAGGGGTTGGAGTAGATGACCTCTGAGGTCCCTTCCAACTCTGTCATTCTATCATTCTATAAGGGTCTCCTGCTTGAGCAGGGGTTGGACTAGATGACCTCCAAGGTTCCTTCCAACTCTATGATTCTATAAGTTTCTCCTGCTGACCAGGGGTTGGACTAGATGACCTCCAAGGTCCCTTCCAACTCTATGATTCTATAAGTTTCTCCTGCTTGAGCAAGGATTGGACTGGATGACCTCCAAGGTCCCTTCCAACTCTATGATTCTATAAGTTTCTCCTGCCTGAGCAGGGATTGGACTAGATGACCTCCAAGATCCCTTCCAACTCTGTCATTCTATCATTCTATAAGGGTCTCCTGCTTGAGCAGGGGTTGGACTAGATGACCTCCAAGGTTCCTTCCAACTCTATGATTCTATAAGTTTCTCCTGCTGACCAGGGGTTGGACTAGATGACCTCCAAGGTCCCTTCCAACTCTATGATTCTATAAGTTTCTCCTGCTTGAGCAAGGATTGGACTGGATGACCTCCAAGGTCCCTTCCAACTCTATGATTCCATAAGTTTCTCCTGCCTGAGCAGGGATTGGACTAGATGACCTCCAAGGTCCCTTCCAACTCTATGATTTTATAAGGATCTCCTGCTTGAGCAGGGATTGGACTAGATGACCTCAAGGTCCCTTCCAGCTCTATGATTCTGTAAGGGTCTCCTGCCTGAGCAGGCGGTTGGACTAGATGATCTCTGAGGTCCCTTCCTGCTCTGTCATCCCACGATTCCGTCAGGCTCGCCTGCTCAAGTAGAGGGTTGGAGAAGATCTGCACAGTCCCTTCCAAGTCTGTCATTCCATCATTCTGTAAGGGTCTTCTGCTTGAGCAGGAGGTTGGAGAAGATCTCCACGGCCCCTTCCAGGTCTGTTCTCTTCCAAATCCCTTCTAGCCCTGATGATGTTCCCTAGCTGGGTCCGGAAACGTCTTCAAGGAAAGCACCCAACTCAGAGAGCAGGGAGGACCCCACACCTCAACCCTGAGCTAGAACAACGCAGGGTAACGCGTGTGTAAAAAGGACTTTGTAGGCGGTTCTGAGATGGCTGGGGAAGCACCCATTTCTCCCCCCCTTCCCCAAAGAAGGAACGAAAAGATTTGTAAGTGGGGGGGGGGGAAACAGTGCGAAACCTTTAAGCCGGTTTTTCGGGGAGACCCTCATGGGGCCCAACATGCAGATTTCCCTCCCTCCCAAAAAAAGTAGACCGACGTGGATATTCCCTCCTTATTTTGTTCTCTTGTTTTGCACTCCTCTTGCAAATATTTGCAACAGCCGGAGAGTTCCTTCAGCCCCCGTTCGATCACTTATCACTCCTGGGGCGTATCAATAATCACATCTGTGCCCTTTTCACCTGTTTATTAATTAGTTACTAAATACCGGGATGCGAGAATAATCGCAGGAGCTTCCTTAGACGTTCCCAGTAAGAAAACAGGGAATGTAAAGGGACTGATCCACCCGATTTTAGGGCTGGGAGCGACGGTTAATGATAAGAGCTTGGCTGTTGGGGTACTGTGTAAATATAATAAAAGGGGAGCGGAATTAAAGAATCATAGAATCAGAGAGGGACCCTGGAGGTCTTCTAGTCTGACCTCGCTGCTGAAGCAGGAGACCCTTATAGAATGATAGAATGACAGAGTTGGAAGGGGCCGTGGAGATCTTCTCCAGCCCCCTGCTCAAGCAGGAGACCCTTACAGAATGATAGAATGACAGAGTTGGGAGGGACCTCAGAGGTCATCCAGTCTGACCTCCCTGCTGAAACGGGAGGCCCTTATAGAATGATAGAATGACAGAGTTGGAAGGGGCCGTGGAGATCTTCTAGTCCAACCCCTACTCCAACAGGAGATCCTTATAGAATCAGAGAGTTGGAAGGGACCCGGGAGGTCATCTAGTCCAACCCCCTGCTCAAAGAGGAGACCCTGTCCCATTTCAGACAGGGGGCTGTCCAATCTCTCCTTTAAAACCTCCAGGGATGGAGCACCCACAACTTCTGGAGGCAGACTGTTCCATGGGTTAATGGTCCTCCCTGTGTGGCAGTTTCTTCTTAATTCCAGGTTGCCTTCTCTCCTTGAGGAGTTTCCATCCGTCGCTTCCTCTTCTCCTCATTTAGTCGCTTTGTCAAGGAATGAAATAAGATCGGTTTGGCCTGATCTGGTTTTAGCAAACCCGGGCTCGCTTCTAGTTATAACTTTATAACTAGGGGGGGGGAGAAGGGAGGGGGTTGGTGGAGGAGGAGGGGGAAGAGGGAGGGGGAGAAGGAGGGAGGGGGAGGAGAAGGATGGAGGAGGAGGAGGAAGGAGGAGGAAGGACTGTGGGGTCCTTGGTGCTCTCTGAGCTGGGTGGTTTACTTGCAGACATTTCATGACCCAACTAGGGAACATCATCAGTGCTAGAAGGGAGGAGGAGGAGGAGGGGAGGGGGAGAGGGAGTGGGGAGGAGGAGGAGGGGAGGGGGAGAGGGAGGGGGGAGGAGGAGGAGGGGGGGCTTTGTGGTCTCTGATCTGAAAATGTCTGTTTCCTTGCAGACATTTCATGACCCAACTAGGAAACATCATCAGTGATAGAAGGGAATGGAGAAGGGGAGGAGGAGGGAGGGGGAGGAGGAGGGAGGGGGAGGAGGAGGAGGGAGGGGGAGGAGGAGGAGGAGAGGAAGGACTGTGGCGTCCTTGGTGCTCTCTGAGCTGGGTGCTTTCCCTGCAGACATTTCATGACCCAACTAGGGAACGTCGTCAGTGCTGAAGGGAGGAGGATTTCTGGAGAGGAGGATCAGGACTGATGATGTTCCCGAGTTTGGTCATGCAAGAAAGCCACCAAGCTCAGAGAGCACCAAGGACGCCACAGTTGTCGTTCTCCTCCTCCTCCTCCTCCTCCTCCCCCTCCTCTCTAAAATCCCAACTCCCTTCTAGCACTGATGATGTTACCAAGCTGGGTCATGAAACGTCTGTAAGGAAACCACCGAGCTCAGAGAGCACCAAGGACCCCATAATTCTCCTCTTCCTGCACCTCCTCCCCCTTCCTCCACTTCACAAACCCCAGTCCCTTCCCGCACTGATCACGTCACCTAGTTGGGTCATGAAACGTCTTCCAGAAAAGAACCAAACTCAGAGACTCCCTCGTTTCAACCCTCAGCTTACAAAGATTCTCCTTTATTGGTAGGACTTAACTGGATCAACATTTTATTAAGATTCGAGGACAGGGGTGTCAAACTGCCAACCCGCGGGCCGGATGCGTCATCTGGAAGCCGCGCCCACCACATTGCCGGCACTGGCAAACCCGTCCCGATACGTTGCGCGACGTCACGTGACGTCGCGAGTTTAACATGTCTGTTCTCGGTGGAGTTTACACGCAACTGTGGCTTCTCCTTGTTTTATCTTTCCTCAGGAGTCAGCATGAAGACCCCGACCATCCAGACGGTCCAGGTCTTGTGTCTGATTGGATTCTTCGTAGGACCTTTGCAGGTACAAAGGGAGCAGCTTCAGCCGGGGGAGCGTCCACCTCTTCAAATGGGGAGGGTTTGCCCGACAGGCAGGTGGCAGTCCTCCCCTCTCCGCTTGACGAAAAAAACCACCACTTCCTGCTGTTAAAATCTTGGTTGTGACTTTCTTTTTCCTTGAAGATGTCTCGCTTCTCATCAGAGAAGCTCCTTCGGTTCTGACCGAATGGTGGGGGGTGGAAGGATTGTATTCCCGGCAGTCCTCTGGTCCTTAGTGCTCTTTCTGAGAGTCGTTGAGGCCATTTGAGGGTTTATCTGTAACTTCAGGGTCACCTCAATAGTGCAAATGGGTGTGGAGCCTTCTTAGAACTGCTGAAAGGACCGTGTTGTAGACAGGAGATGGGTGGTCTCACATCCCTCCCCCTCTGTCGAGAGGGGGCCGTTCAATCTTAATGTAGATGGCCTCTTTAACCCTCCTTCGAACCCATGGTCCTCTCTGTGCTCAGAATACGACTTTTGTCATCTTCAAAAGAGTGAGATTTGTCCGTGAAATGAAGGCGGACGGTTGAATTTTGTCCTGATATCTTTGTTCTTCTGTGTGGCGCCGTGCGTTTGTGAAGTGGTTGTTTTGAGTCTCCACTGTACGGATCTGTGTCTCATCGCATCATACCGCATATATCACATTCCTCGGTTTGTGTCCCAGGGGTTTTATCCTTGAGGCGGACAAGTTCCGCCTTAGTGTAGTTTGGGGTTGAAAGTGTCTGTCTTGAAAACCCTCTCGAGCTTTTCAGGTATCCCTGCAACATGTGGAAGGACAACATTGCTTCGTTTGTTATGGTCAACCTCATGATTATGGCCGACATTGTAATTCTGTATGTTGCAGGACTATCTGAAAAGCTCAGGGGGATTGGGAGCACTTGGGGGAACGTAAACAATTTCGTTTGAGACCCGAGCATCACAAGATGGGGCGAGCTCCCGTCCTCGTCTCAGCTCCTCATAACCTAGCAGTTTGAAAACACGCAAATGCGAGTAGATAAATAGGTACCACTTTGGTGGGAATGCGACAGCGCTCCGTGACTTCATGACCACGGAAATGTCTTCGGACACCATGGGCTCAATGGCCTAGAAATGGAGATGAGCAGCGCCCCCTAGAGTTGATAACGAAGAGCGGAGTAAAATCCACAGGGACTCCGTCCTCCCTCTGCTCTTTTGGGGGTTGAAGAAGGCACCTGGGCCAGCCCGGTTTCACCCAGCATTGGCCTCTTTTCTCTCCTTTGTGTCCTTCCCCACCTTCTCTTTTACCGCACAGGTGTCGTGTCTCAAAAAGATTCCCCTCGACATGTCCAAGCATTGCGTGGATGACCAGTATATTAACTGCTATTACAAGAAGGAGTTCAAGGTGCAGATGCCAGGATACATTCCCGTCCCGATGAAATATATGTTGATCTGGAATGCGGCTAGATGGCACTGGGCCAAACTTGGACCAAGTGTGGCCAACATCAATCCCATCTACGGCACTGCAGTTGTGGCTTACACAATCGGTGGAGACCTGTACCGTGATTTCACCGACGCCGTCCGCACTGCCGGGAAATCCAAATATTCTTACACTCATTTTCCTTTCAAGGACTACTTCTTCCTCCTAACCAGGTTTGTTCAGGCTAGGAAAATCATAGGCAAATGCTATGAGGTCTTCCGCGGGGTAAATGGGATCCATTTCAAAGTCCACTCGAAACAGTTTGTCCGCTTCGGGCAGTTCGCTTCCTCGTCTTTGGTCAAAGAGCAGGCCCAAAACTTTGGCCAGGACACCTTCTTCTCCATCAAGACCTGTCACGGAGTGCCCATTTATGACCTCTCGTACTACCCGCACCAAATGGAAGTTCTCATCCCGCCGTACGAGACGTTCGTTGTGACCCACCACCAGAAGACCCTAAAGGGGGTCGCCATCAGATTGGAGTCCTACGGTGTTTCCAGCCGGTTCAACTGTGAGGCCCTGAGCGGTAAGAGGCTGGAAGAGTGGAGAACATGGGGATCAGAGCATAGCTCCCCAACTGTTCTGGGTTGGGAAGGAGTGGGAGGGAAAGGGGATGGTTGCATGGGAGGTGCAAGTATATGCACGGACAGTCACGCATGAGCACCCATTGCTCGTGTGACTGGAGCCGAGAGTAGCCATGGCGTTCACGCTAGTGAGGCCCCAAGTACTCACATGAGTGGGGTTGCAAGCACCCACAACACTCACAAGAGTAAGCCCCCCCTCACGTGAGGTCCCAAGCACCTGTGACACTCATGCGAGTGGGACCCCAAGTGCCATGACACTCACGTGAGTGGCGTCAGGAACACACATGATGCTTGAACAAGTATTGCTATGAGCATCTGCGAGGCTTACATGAGTGGGGCTTTAGATCAGTGGTTCTCAACCTGTGGGTCGGGACCCCATTTGGGGTCGAACGATCATTTCACAGGGGTCGCCAAACAATGCAGTCCGCCATTTTTTTCCCCTTTTCCTTAGCTGTGCTGCTCCCTTTTATTCTATTGGCTTTCGAAAGCCAATAGGAATTGTCCAGGCTGTCTCTGCCCTGCTGAGCCCGCCAAAAGTCCCATTCTGCAAATGGTGCTGCACCAGTTGAGTAGTCCTCGACTTACGACCGGTTGAGTAGTCCTTGACATACGACCAGTTGGGGGTCGTGGCATTAAAAAGGTTGAGAACCACTGCTTTAGAGGCACACATGCGCATGCCAGTCACTCATGTGGCCCACTTGTGAATAGGTTATGGACCTGTAGTGGGCTGCACCCCACAGTTTTAGGACCCCTGGTTCAAATGACCCCGATAGCACCTCGGCCATTATCTGGGGCTGCTGGAAAACCAAGATAGTTTCAGACATGGACCAAATGTCTATGATGCTCAGTCATCCAGGTTGTGATTGTTCTTGATGCAGCCATGCTGCATTTTTCTTAGTTTTCTCATTTTTCTTTTTTTAGTGGTATCGAACGAAAGTATTCAGGTCACAGACGAGGCGTCTCTACTAAGGATAAAAATGAATGAATAAATAAAAGGAATAAAAATTTCACTTGCTGCCACTTTAACCTTGCCGCCCCTAACCCCATTTTTGTCTCTACGGGTGCAGGTTACTAAACTCCAACGGGGAGGCTGTTCCTTCTGTGGGGTCTCCTTCGGACCTGGAGCACGCTTGGGCCTCCAAGAAGCCTTGGAAAACCTGGCTATCGAGGAAGAAGGCGTCCCTAGGAAGGAGTGCGACACACAAAAAAGCCATTTATTCGGGAAGGGTGCAGTCTTTCTCTTGGGTGCAAGGATCAGGGATTTGGTATATATATGATATGGGATGGCTGTATCGGAAATCAACAAATCTAGCAATAAAAATCTTTGGTATGCAATGAAAGCTTTGTTTTGTTACATGGGACAAAAGTCACACGCACACAAACACACACACACAAACACACAGAGACTCACTGCAGGTTGCATTTGCTCCTTTGCTAGCCAGGTTTGCATCTTTTGGGACACTTTACAGTTTTAACTGGGGAATTCTGAAGGCAGCCCTATTGTTTGGTTGATGAAAAGGCTAGTTTGGGCCCATTGAAAGAAATGACTCTGACTCAAAGGGGGGGAAATAATGTAAACAGAACCCACACCCCAGAATAAAATATTTCCCGGGCCGACTATATAAAGGACTGAAACTGATTACACAGCCTAGGACTGAATTACAAAAATAAAAACACCTATAATTACATTTCCCTTTGCCCCAAGGATCAGCGACAAGAGCGACAACATCGTACACAACAAAAGGAAAACCTGTAACAGCAATTAGAGTATTGTGTACAGCCCAAAGAACACTGAAAGAACACATATTCACATAGCGATAACAAAGAACTCAGAAACATAAAAATTCACTCAAAAATAAACAAATAAATAAATTCGCTAGCTGCCCCCAAGAGCACCCCTGTTGCTGTTAATGGGAAATAAACAGAACCTCCATTTCATAAGCAGCTTTCCTTGGGTCTTGATTTTCACTTACCGCGGCTACTCCCAGTTATGGAGAAAGAACAGACCCAAACGGATTAGCTTGACAATTTGGCGACCACAAAGGGACTCCAAAGTTAATCTGATCAATCTGGCCTGGGTAGGCCTTCACTATGCTGGCACTATGCTGGCCACAGATCCCTTTTCTCTGCAGGTGGGTTTTCTGCACCTTGCCCATTTGGAGAAAAGGTAGTAAAGGGAATTTTGAGTCTTGTGCTCAACAGTCACTGGGAAAGGAGGTAAGTACATCCAAATTTTGATATTCTACACCCAGGGAAGTGAGAGGGGTGTGCGTGTGTCAAATGGATGTTTTTGCATTGACAACAGAGGAAAATGTAGCCATCTTTTACTTTTTGCTTTTAGAGTTAGATGAAGCTGCGAAGGGGGATGAGAACGAGAGTCTAGCTAGACATAACAACACCAAACCTAGCATGAGATTATTGTAACCGGAGCTGATAAGGAATTGGCGGGCCGGAGAACTGGAGAGGAGGCCGACGCTTCACGCTGATTGGGGAATGTGATTTATGACTGTTAATTGAAGGAGGGAATTGTTCTTGGATACTATGTGCTCAGGCGAGGGGAATTCAGTTTTCAGCTTCGATTATGCCGTGCCGATATTATGCTACCGTAAATGCTGGCGTATAAGACGACTTCCGCGAGCTCTGAAATCGGCAGCAAAGACGGTGGTCGTCTTATACGCCGAGTCGTCTTATACGCCGGAAATACTGGTAGTTTCCGGCGTATAAGACAACGTTCTAGGAATGCGGCCCGGCTATAAAGACGGGGTCATCTTATACGCCGGGTCGCCTAATACGGCGGCATATACGGTACTCAAAATAAAGATTCTTTAAGGTAAACAATGCCTCAAAGTTCTTTTGAAGAGTTTCATTTGTCAGAACCATGACAGTGTGTGTGTGTGTGTGTGTGTGTGTGTGTGTGTGTGTGTGAGAGAGAGAGAGAGAGAGAGAGAGAGAGAGAGAGAGAGAGAAATCCTGTTCTTCTCACCGCAGCTGGATCCTGTTTCTGCGATAGAACCAACTCTCTCAAAAATTGTTTCTTGATCTTCAAAAGAAGGCGTAGGCTAAAAGGCTAATACTAAAACCTAATTAAACCACTGGTTAATTGTCCTCCCTGTTAGGAAGTTTCTCCTTAGTTCCAGGTTGCTTCTCTCCTCGGTCATTTACCACCCATTGTTTCTTGTCCTGCCTTCTGGTGCTTTGGAGAATATGTTGACCCCGCCTCTTCTTTGGGGCAGCCCTCAGACAGTGGTGGGATTCAGCCGGTTCACACTGGTTTGGCAGAAGCGATACCTAATATTTTTTGTTGAGTCTGGCAAACCGGTTATGATAAACTGGATGAATGAATAATAAGAAAGTCCCACAAGGACACAGATAAGCCTCCAGGTGGCCGCAATGCCTCTCTAAAAGAAGGCAAAATGACCAGCTGTCTGCAAGGAGTATAAATCCTTCCATTGTCCACCATCTGTTCTGTTCTATTCCATTCCATTCCATTCCATTCCATATTTTCTGTTTTGCTCTGCTCCTCTCCGTTCTGTTTTGTTCGATTCCATTCCATATTTTCTATTCTATTCTATTCTATTCCTATTCTATTCTATTCTCCATTCCATTCAATATTCTATTCTATTCTATTCTATTCTATTTTATTCTATTTTCTATTCTATTCTATTCTATTTTCTATTCTATTCTATTCTATTCTCCATTCCATTCAATATTCTATTCTATTCTATTCTATTCTATTCTCCATTCCATTCAATTTTCTATTCTATTCTATTCTATTCTATTCTATTCTATTCTATTCTATTCTATTCTATTCCATTCCATTCCATTCCATTCCATATTTTCTATTCTGCTCTGTTCTGCTCTGCTCCACTCCGTTCCATTCTATTCCATTCCATATTTTCTATTCTATTCTATTCTGTTCTGTTCTGTTCTATTCTATTCTATTCTATTCTATTCTATTCTATTCTATTCTATTCTATTCTATTCTATTCCTTTTCTATTCTATTCCAGTATTCCAATATCTCAGGGGCTGCCATAAAGAAGAGGGAATTAAGCTATTTTCCAAAGCACCTGAAGGCAGGACAAGAAGCAACGGGTGGAAACTAATCAAGGAGAGAAGCAACCTAGAACTAAGGAGAAACTTCCTGACAGTGAGAACAATTAATCAGTGGAACAGCCTGCCTCCAGAAGCGTAAATGCTCCAACCCTGGAAGTTTTTAAGAAGAGACTGGACAGCCATTTGTCCGAAATGGTGTAGGGTTTCCTGCCCAAGCAGGGGGTTGGACTAGATGACCTCCAAGGTCCCTTCCAACTTTACTATTATTATTATTATTATCAATCATCGCACAGTCAGCCAGATGTTCAGACTGGATTTGGCATTTTGTCTACCTATCGAGTCCTTACCCAGGACCTGGGATAGGCAGATGTGGATGTTTGATGGTATTACAGATATCGTCGCAGGATGGAAGCAGTTCCTAGTAAGGCCGCCTTTTGCAATTGACTAATAGCGAATTTGTCAATGCCAATGGTGTTCAAGTGGTGCTCCAGTTGTTTTGGGATTGCACCCAAGGAGCCTATGACTATTGGTACTACCCTTGCTTGCTTTTGCCACAGTCTTTCTATTTCTATTTGTAGGTCTTTGTATTTTGTTATCTTCTCCAGTTCTTTCTCTTCTATTCTGCTATCTCCAGGCACTGCCACGTCCACTACCAGACTTTTTTGTCTTTCTTATCGACAATTGTTAAGTCTGGGGTGTTATGTTGCAGGTGCTTGTCTGTTTGCATTCTGAAGTCCCAGAGCAGTTTAATTTTATCATTTTCTATGACTTTCTCTATTTTATGATCCCACCAGTTTTTGCTTACAGGCAAATGATATTTTTTGCAGATCTTCCAATGCACCATTGTTGCTACTTTGTCATGCCGCTGCTTGTAGTCAGTCTGTGCAATCTTCTTGCAACAGCTTACAATTAGTCCCTCGGTCTCTTTCTTCAATTTTCCTGCTCTTAGCCATTGCCAGGTCTTGTTAATATCTGCTTTCCCAGCTATTTTTTTTAATGTATTGGCCATGTAGTGCTTTGTCTTCCCATGCCTCTATTCTGTTTTTCATTTGGTCTTTCTTGTAGGCCAGTTTGGTCTCTCCAGTAGTCAGTAAGCCTTCCTGATATACTAATTTCAGTGTATCTTCATCATTGTTCTTCAGATATTCTTCCAAAGCCATTATTTCTTCTTCCACCATCTGATGTACTTGTAGCATTCCACGCCCACCTATTTGCCTTGGTAGATAAAGTCTGTCAATGTCACTGCGTGGATGAAGGGCATGATTCATTGTCATTATTTTTCTGGTCTCCTATCCATTGCTTTTAGTTCTGCTTGAGTCCAGTCCACTATTCCAGCTGTGTACCTAATGACTGGGATTGCCCAGGTGTTGATTGCCTTTATGGTATTTCCTCCAATTATTATTATTATTATTATTATTATTATTATCGATCATCGCACAGTCAGCCAGATGTTCAGACTGGATTTGGCATTTTGTCTACCTATCGAGTCCTTACCCAGGACCTGGGATAGGCAGATGTGGATGTTTGATGGTATTACAGGTATCGTCGCAGGATGGAAGCAGTTCCTAATAAGGCCGCCTTTTGCAATTGACTAATAGCGAATTTGTCAATGCCAATGGTGTTCAAGTGGTGCTCCAGTTGTTTTGGGATTGCACCCAAGGAGCCTATGACTATTGGTACTACCCTTGCTCATAGGCTCCTTGGGCGCAATCCCAAAACAACTGGAGCACCACTTGAACACCATTGGCATTGACAAATTTGCTATTATTATTATTATTATTATTATTATTATTATTATTATTATTATTATATTCTATTCCTTTTCTATTCTATTCTGTTCTGTTCTATTCTATTCTATTCTATTCCTTTTCTTTTCGATTCGATTCGATTCGATTCCTATTCTATTCTATTCTATTCTGTCACTTTCTGTGTGTGCATTCCTCCCAAACCCACCCAGGTCTCCAACTTACAAGGTGGTGGTGATGTCGAGTTGAATCTTGTGTTACTCCCTGGAGCTGTGGAGAACTACAGTCCACTCGCACACTGTTCAGAGGTGTTCCGGTGGATCCTCCCTTGCTGAGTGGCTGCCAAGGTTTGAGAGGGCAACCAGGGCGATGCCACTGGGTCAGCGTACGCACCATCAAAGGAGAGAGCTGATGGGGGACAACAGGAAAATGGAGCAAGCAAGCAATTCTGGTGGTCTCCCTCCAACTGTGGTGGGAAGCCCCTGGGCTCTGGGAGGGAGGGACCACAAGAGAAGAGCCATATTATAACAGAATTCCAAAAAACAAAAAAAAACCCAGAATATCAGAGTTGGAAATGTCCTTGGAGGTCATCTAGTCCAACCCTCTGCTGAGACAGGAAAGCCTATCCCATTTTTGAAAAAACTGCTCTCTAAAGCGGGGGTGTCAAACGGCCGGCCTGTGGGCCGGTTGTATCGTACAGCGGCCACGCCCACCCCAGCTCCAGCCATGCAAACAAAAGTCGCGATACATCGCGACACGTCACGTGACGTGGTGAGTCTGACACCCATGATCTAAAGCAGGGGTGTCAAACTCTCAAGGTCATGTGATGTGTCCCACTATAGCGTGACTTTTTTGCCATTACCGGCAATGGGGTGGGCGCCGTTTCGCTACAATGCATCCGACCCATGGGCCGGCAGTTTGACACCCCTGATCTAAAGGGTGACATGATAGCAGTCTTTCAGTACTTGTGGGTCTACCCCAGGGAGAAGGGGGTCAACTTTTTTCCCAAAGCACCTGAAGACAGGGAAAGAAGCAATGGATAGAAACTAACCAAGGAGAGAAGCAACCTGGAACTAAGGAGAAACTTCCTAACAGTGAGGATGATTAGCCAGTGGAACTGCTTGCCACCAGATGTTGTGAGTACTCCATCACCGGAGGTTTTCAACAAGAGACTGGACAGCCATTTGTCCAGAATGGTGTAGGACAGACATGTCAAACTCGTGACATCACGTGATGTCACACAATGTATTGAAGCTTTTTCCCCATTGCCGGCAATGGGGTGGGTGTGGCTTCATCATGACGTCTCCGGCCCGCGGGCTGGCAGTTTGACACACCTGGTATAGGATCTCTCGCTTTTGCATGGGGGGTTGGACTAGAAGACCTCAAAGGTCCCTTCCAACTCTGTTATTCTTATTCAGAATGGTATAGAGTCTCCTGCATGATCAGGGGATCGGACTAGAGCTTCATTGTTTCTTCCGACTCTGTTATTCTTTTAAAGATCCCGACTCAGGATCCAGCTTTCTGGGTCTCGCTTTTCTTTGAAGAAGAACGTTCCAATCAACAAATGTAACAGCCCTCCCCCATTCAGATCTGATTCATATTTAGGAAGGTGTCCCATCTTGCAGTTAAAGCACCTCAGCCACCAATCTCCCTCCTCCATTGCAGAAACTCACACAGGGCCCGGGCACAGCTATGGGTATTGATTTATCCAGAGGGAGCTCCAATCTGAATCTCTTCTTTCCCTGGGATCGCCCTCTCCAGTCATACACACACACACACACACACACACACACACCTGTTCCATTCCCCTTTCTCGGCTGAGGATGTTGGGGGAATCAAACGTGAGTGTGACATCAAATTTTAGGCTTTATTATTAGCTTTTTAGATTGGCACCCATGCACCTTTTGTATCTTTGCAGTCCCTTCGTGGTCGCCAAATTGCCAAACGAACCAGTTCAGATCCGTTCTTTCTTCGAAGTCGGGAGAGAAGCGATGAGCGAAAATCAAGACACGAGGCAAACTGATTATGGAAAGGAAGTTCTGTTTATTTCCTAATAACAGCAACAGGGGTGGTCTTGGGGGCAGCAAGCAAATTGGGTTTGTTGGTGAGTGAATGTTTATGCTTCTGAGTTCTTTGTTATCGACATGTAAATTTGTGTTCTTTCCATGTTCTTTGAGATAATACTCCATTATAGGTTTTCCTTTTGTTGTGTATGATGTTGTGGCTGATCCTTGGGGCTAAGGGAAATGAAAGTATAAGTGTGTGTTTTTTTTCTAATTTAGCCCTAACCTACGTAATCAGTTTAAGTTCTTTTATCTAGTCAGCCTGTGTTTTCAGAGATTGCTTTGTTATGCAATGTTTTCTGAATGGGACTCCAGTTTTATGAATGGGCAACATTCTTTTGAATGAAACATTGTTTCTCTAACTCAGTGGTTCTCAACCTTTCTAATGCCGTGACCCCATAATACAGTTCCCCATGTTGTGGTGACCCCCAAGTAGGTGTGGCCACCAATAAGAGGGAGTAGGACAGCTAGGGAAAAGGGGAAAAAATGGCGGACAGCATGGTTTGGCGACCCCCGTGAAATGGTCGTTCGACCCCAAATGGGGTCCTGACCCACAGGTTGAGAGCCACTGCTCTAACTACACCTGTGGGCTGTCTTGGTGGAGGAAAGACAGGTGATGTTTTTTCTGCCTATTCTTATCTTTTCTTCTCTTTTGGGAAATCATCCTTGGGGAAATATTTTGTTTTGGGGAGGAGGTTCCCTTCACACTAATTTTTTTTTCTCCTTTGAGTCAGAGCCATTTCTTTCAATGGGCCCAAACTAGCCTTTTCATTAACCAAACCGTTGGGCTGCCTTCCAAACTCCCTGCTTAAAGCTGCAAAGCGCCCAGAATAATCACCTTTTTGGAGTTGCCTGAAATTCTTGCAATTCATCTTGTCAGCGGGGCAAAAAAAAAAAAAGGCCACTTTCTTGCAAAGATATTTTGCGTGTCACACTTGGTCTCCTTTCTAGGGACACTCTCTCCGTAGATGACCAAGCTGTCAGAGGCTTCCTAGAGACCCAAGGATGCTCCAGGTTAGAAGGAGAACCCACAGAAGGAAGGACATCCCCATCGGAGTTAAGAGGCCTGCAGCTGTGGAAACAAAAAGGGGGTGAGGGGCAGAGAGGTTAGCGTGGCAGCGAGTGAAATATTTATTCATTTGGGGCAGCCGCCATGGACGCTGGTAGGCGAGCTCCATCTTCTGCATTCGGTTTCGCTCTGCTGGGGTCCCTGGAAAGGGTAAAAAGTCGCCCTGTAGGGGCGACGAGCAAGGAGATCCACCTGGAACTGAGGTAGTTCTGCAGCAGCGTCAGGTATGGCCAAGAATCTCCCTGGGACCCCTGAACCCCAAAGTTCTCCTTTCTTCCCGCCTCTTACCATTCAGGACTTCACAGTTGCAGCGGCTGAATACACCCCGGGACTCTAGCCTGACGAAGACCCCCTTTGTGGTCTCCTGGGAGATCACGGTGAATGTCTCATAGGGCGGGATGAGAACTTCCTTTTGATCCTTGTGGTATGAGAAGTCGTAAATGGGCACGCCGTAGCAGGTCTTGATGGAGAAGAGGGTGTCCTCGCCAAATGTTTGGGCCACCTTTTTGTCCAACGAGGAGGAAGCGAACTGTCCGAAGCGAACCACCTCGTCGGAGACCGTGAAACGGATCCCTTTTATCCCGCGGAAGACCTCATAGCATCTGTCCTCGGTCCTCTTGGCCTGGAGAGCCTTGGTCAGGAGAAAGAAGAAGTGCTTGAAGGCAAATTGGTCGTAAGAAGTTTGGGATTTCCCAGCTTCTCGTACGGCGGTGTTGAAATCTCTGTACAGGTCGTCTCCAATTGTGTAGGCCACAATCGCCGTGCCATAAATGGGATCGAAGCTGCCGACCGTTTGGCCAAGGCTGTCCCAGTGGCTTCTGGCCATTTCCCAGGTCTTACTATACTTTCCCTCCAAAGGGATAGTTCCCGACTTCTGCCCCGTGAAGCTGCAGTCAATATACTGGTCGTCCACAGAGTCGTAGAACATGGTGAGGGATATCTCTGACAGACACAACACCTGTCCGGGAAAAGAGACGGTGAGGAAGGACACGAGGGAAAGAAAAGAGTCCAACAGGGGGTGACGCCAACCTGAACTCGGTTGTCTTTTTCAGCCCCCGAAGGAGCATGCGGGGGAAGGTAGAGTAAAGGGGTTCCTGCTGGTTTAGTCCTGTCCGACACTTGGGGCAGGTGTTGCTCTCTGTTTCGTTGAACGAGCATCATCCGAAGATGTTTCTTTGGTTACGTGGGCCGGTCTGACATCACGGAGCGCTGCTACCTTCCCATCTGAGTGGTACCTATTTATCTACTCGTCTTGACAGGGATTCGGACTGCTAAGTTGGCAGGAGCTGAGGTGAGGATGGGAGCTCGCCCCATCTTGTGCTGCTTGGTTTTCGAGCCCGGGCTGCCGGTTTTCGAGCCGACAAGCCCAGCCTCTTAACCTCTGAGCCTGGGCACGTGGAAAAAGAGCCAGAAGAAAATCATGATTGGGACCCCTGGTGGCGCAGTGCTTAGAATGCAGCATTGCAGGTCAACTCTGCCTGCTGCCAGCAGTTCGATGCTGATGGGCTCAAGGTTGACACAGCCTTCCGTCCTTCCGAGGTTGGTAAAATGAGGACCCAGATGGTTGGGGGCCATAGGCTGACTCCTTCCTTCCTTTCTTCCTTCCTTCCTTCCTTCCTTCCTTCCTTCCTTCCTTCTTTCCTTCCTTCCTTCCTCCTTCCTATCTCCTTCCTTCCTTCCTTCCTTCCTTCCTTCCTTTCTTTCTTTCTTTCTCTTTCCTCCCTTCCTCCTTTCTCTTTTCTTTTTTCTTTCTCTCCCTTCTCTCTCTCTCTCTGTTTCTTTCTTTTTTCTTCCTCCCTTCCTCCTTTCCTTCCTATCTTCTTTCTTTTTCTTTCTTTATTTCTTTCTTTTTCTCTTTCCTTCCTTCCTACTTTTTGATTTTTTTCTGTCCCTCCTCTCTCTCTCTTTTTCTCTTCCTTCCTTCCTTCCTTCCTTCCTCCTTCCCTTCCTCCCTCCCTCCCTCCTTTCCTTCCTATCTCCTTTCTTTTCTTTCTTTCTTTCTTTCTCTTTCCTTCCTTCCTGCTTTCTCTTTTCTTTCTCTCCCTCTTTCTTTCTTTCTTCCTCCCTCCCTCCTTTCCTTCCTATCTTCTTTCTTTCTTTTTCTTTCTTTTTTCTTTCTTTTTTCTCTTTTCTTCCTTCCTACTTTCTGTTTTTCTTCCTTTCTTTCTTTCTTTCTTTCTTCCTTCCTCCTTCCCTCTCTCCCCAAATATATATATATATTTGGCTCTCTCAATGTCTTCTCCACATTTTATATGTCTTCACAATATTCCTTTTTTAAAAAAAGGTTTTTAAAATATTTTTATAATGATGGTTCCTATGGGTCTGTGGCTTTATTGGATTGTTTACAGGCCACAAAGGGATGCTTTTAGTGGGATGGGGATTGCCAGCATCCCAGAAGAAGACCCTTACAGAATCACAGAATAACTGAGTTGGAAGGGACCTTGGAGGTCATCTAGTCCGACCCCCTACTCAAGCAGAAGATCCTGACAGAATCATAAAATGACAAGAGTTGGAAGGGACCTCGGAGGTCCTCTAGTTTGACCCCCTGCTCAAGCAAGAGACCCTTATAGAATCACAGAAGAGCAGAGTTGGAAGGGACCTTGGAGGTCATCTACTCTGACCCCCTTCTTGAGCAGAAGACCCTGACAGAATCAGAATAACAAGAGTTGGAAGGGACCTCAGAGGTCATTTAGTCCACCCCTTCTGGAGCAGGAGACCCTGACAGAATCGCAGAGTCGGAAGGGACCTCAGAGGTCATCTAGCCCCACCCCCTACTCAAGCAGGAGACTCTTAACAGAATCACAGAATGAGTTGGGAGGGACCTTGGAGCAACCCCCAAGACGGGTGAGCTTGTGGCCTCCGTGGCCTGGAGGGACACCCCCTCCAGGACACCCCTCCAGGCCACAGAGGCCACAAGGTCAAACCCCCCCCCCACACACACACAAAGCTCCCTGACCTGGGCCGAGTTTAGATGGCCTCAGGGTGGCCCCAGGTGGGGGTTTGTCTTCCGCACCGTCTCTTCTTTTTTTAAACCCAACTGCACTCTTAAAAACAGGAAGTGGCTTTTGTATCAAGGAGAGATTTTGTGTGTGTGTGTGTGTGTGTGTGTGTGTGTGTGTGTGTGTGTTTGTGTGAAAGCTGCCTGTTCCAGCAAAAAAACCCCACCCACCCACCCCCCATTTAAAGAGACAGAAACTCCCATTGATTGCTGCCCCATTTGTACCTGCAAAGGTCTGGGCAGGAGTCCGATCAGACACAGCAGCCGGACCGTCTGGATGGTCTCCATGGGGAGAAGCGAGGAGGAAGCGTCCAACCCGACCACCTGAATAAAACGTTGAACCATTGACGTCCCACCGATAGAAGGGAATCTTTTTAGCTCAGGGTGGAAATGAGAGGGGGGGGTCCCTGGTGCCCTCTGAACTGGATGGTTTCCTTAGGGACATTTCATGACCAAACTAGCTAGCATCATCAGTGCTAGAAGAGAGGAGGAGGAGGAGGAGGAGGAGAAGAAGAAGAAGAAGAAGAAGAAGAAGAAGAAGAAGAAGAAGAAGAAGAAGAAGAAGAAGAAGAAGAAGAAGAAGAAGAAGAAGAAGAAGAAGAAGAAGAAGAAGAAGAAGAAGAAGAAGAAGAAGAAGAAGAAGAAGAAGAAGAAGAAGAAGAAGAAGAAGAAGAAGAAGAAGAAGAAGAAGAAGAAGAAGAAGAAGAAGAAAAGGAGGAGGAGGAGAAGACGAAGAAGACGAAGACGAAGACGAAGAACAAGAAGAAGAAGAAGAAGAAGAAGAAGAAGAAGAAGAAGAAGAAGAAGAAGAAGAAGAGAAGGAGGAGGAGAAGAAGAAGAAGAAGAAGAAGAAGAAGAGGAAGAAGAAGAAGAAGAAGAAGAGAAGGAGGAGGAGAAGAAGAAGAAGAAGAAGAAGAAGAAGAGGAAGAGGAGGAGGAGAAGAAGAAGAAGAAGAAGAAGAAGAAGAAGAAGAAGAAGAAGAGGAGGAGGAGGAGGAGGAGAAGAAGAAGAAGAAGAAGAAGAAGAGGAAGAAGAAGAAGAAGAGAAGGAGGAGGAGAAGAAGAAGAAGAAGAAGAAGAAGAAGAAGAAGAAGAGGAAGAAGAAGAAGAAGAAGAAGAAGAAGAAGAAGAAGAAGAAGAAGAAGAAGAGGAAGAGGAGGAGGAGAAGAAGAAGAAGAAGAAGAGGAAGAAGAAGAAGAGAAGGAGGAGAAGAAGAAGAAGAAGAAGAAGAGGAAGAGGAGGAGGAGGAGAGAAGAAGAAGAAGAAGAAGAAGAAGAAGAAGAGGAGGAGGAGAAGAAGAAGAGAGGAGGAGGGAAGGAAGAGAAGAGAAGGCGGAGAAG
>NW_024100538.1:0-15709 GCF_016545835.1 Crotalus tigris
ATTCTTTTCTATTCCATATTCCATATTCCATTCTTTTCTATTCCATATTCCATATTCCATATTCCATTCTTTTCTATTCCATATTCCATATTCCATTCTTTTCTATTCCATATTCCATATTTCATATTCCATTCTTTTCTATTCCATATTCCATATTTCATATTCCATTCTTTTCTATTCCATATTCCATATTCCATATTCCATTCTTTTCTATTCCATATTCCATTCTTTTCTATTCCATATTCCATATTCCATATTCCATATTCCATTCTTTTCTATTCCATATTCCATATTCCATTCTTTTCTATTCCATATTCCATATTTCATATTCCATTCTTTTCTATTCCATATTCCATATTCCATATTCCATTCTTTTCTATTCCATATTCCATTCTTTTCTATTCCATATTCCATATTCCATTCTTTTCTATTCCATATTCCATATTCCATATTCCATTCTTTTCTATTCCATATTCCATATTCCATATTCCATTTTTCTTCTATTCCATATTCCATATTCCATATTCCATTCTTTTCTATTCCATATTCCATATTCCATATTCCATTCTTTTCTATTCCATATTCCATATTCCATTCTTTTCTATTCCATATTCCATATTTCATATTCCATTCTTTTCTATTCCATATTCCATATTCCATTCTTTTCTATTCCATATTCCATATTCCATTCTTTTCTATTCCATATTCCATATTTCATATTCCATTCTTTTCTATTCCATATTCCATATTTCATATTCCATTCTTTTCTATTCCATATTCCATATTCCATTCTTTTCTATTCCATATTCCATATTCCATATTTTCTTGTAATTATAATAATTAATAATAATAAAGTTGGAAGGGACCCTGGAGGTCATCTAGTCCAACTCCCTGCTCACACGGCTGTCCAGTCTCTTCTTAAAAACTCCCAGTGTTGGAGCATTCACAGCTTCTGGAGGCCGGTCCGCCAGCTCCGAATCCATCTGGTGGTGATGCTGTCTAGCCCACCTTTTTCTATCTTCTCACGTAGTAGGTCGTGGTCTACTTCGTCAAATGCCTTACTGATGTCCAAGTAAATTTGATCCGCAGCATTCCTCTGGCCCACTAATTTTGTCGCCTGGTCAAAGAATTCAATAAGTTCTGACAAGGTTTTGGGGTCCTGCTTTTCTCTGAAAAATAAGTTTTCCATTAACAAGGACAACCCTCCTCCCCTGGAGATCAAGAAGCCCTGTCCAGTCACACACACCGCACCTGCTCCATTCCTCTTTCTGGGGTGAAAATGGGTGGGAAATGTAACATGGGTGTTACGTCCAATTTTAAGTTTTTAGCCTTTTGAAGATCAGGAAAGAATTGTGGAGTGAATTGACTGCAGGGACAGGGACAGGATCCAGCTGCAGTGGAACAAGAGGATTTTCCCTTTCACTCACACACACACACTCTTAACGCCACGAGGCGACTCTTAACGCCACGAGTTTGACTGTTGTGTACTCTGTAAATACAACAAAAGGGAAGATTTGAGTGTGAAGCAGTGACTGTCTCAAAAATGAGGAGAATACCTTCTCTGTGGTTCACTTTCCTCGGAGGGTGTCCATGGAGAGGAGCCCAATGGAAGAATGACAGAATAAAACATCTGGAAGGGACCTTGGAGGTGCATTCACCACTTCTGGAGGCAGGCTGTTCCACTGGTTAATCGTTCGAACTGTCAGGAAGTTTCTCCTTAGTTCTAGGTTGCTTCTCTCCTTGCTTAGTTTCCATCCGTTGCTTCTTGTCCTGCCTTCAGGCACCTTGGAGAATAGCTTGACTCCCTCTTCTTTGGGGCAGCCCCTGAGATACTGGAAGACTGCTATCCTGTCCCCCCTCGTCCTTCTCTTCATTAAACTGGACGTACCCAATTCCAGCAGCTATTCCTTATACGCTTTAGCCTCCAGTCCCCTAATCATCTTTGTTGCCCTTCTCTAGAAGTACAAGGGCGGTGACATTCTTCAGAGTGAGATTTCTCTTGGATATTTTTTAACAAAATATTATCCCACCCCCACATTGACTTCTGGTTCATCAAGAGATTCATAAATAAGGGTGTCCAACATTTTGGGTCATTTTTGGATCTAATACATAGTTCCTTCATACAGATACAGTATAATCTTGCATCAGCTTCGGTCCAATTTCTTCAGAAGAATTCTCTTCTTACGGTATTTGGATTGTTTCCCTTTCAGTTACGGGGATTTAGAAAAACCGTCTTCTTAGGTTTCTGGCTAAAATAATGAATTCCTGTGCCCCCAGTTGCTGGCATTTTGTCTCTGCAGTGGGAGCATACCAACACTGATTTCTAAATCATAACGATGATTGGCCTATTCAATTATTGTGAGGGTAACACTCTGGTGGCCCTCCCGCAGACATTTCATTACCAGACTGGGTAACATCATCCATTATCCCATTTTGTGCTCTCTGAAGCCTTTGACGGCCAACCCCCTGCTCGAGCAAGAGACCCTATACCATTTCAGACAGAGGGCTGTCCAGTCTCCATTAGCCAGTGGAACCGATTGCCACTGGAGGCTTTCAAGAAGGGCAGCCCTCTGTCTGAAATGGCATAGGGTCTCCTGCCTGAGCAGGGGGTTAGGCGAGAAGATCTCCACGGTCCCTTCCAACTCTGTCATTCTATCGTTCTGTAAGGGTCTTCTCCTTGACCAAGGGGTTGGACTAGAAGACCTCCGAGGTCCCTTCCAACTCTCTTATTCTGTCATTCTTTCATTGGGCTCCCCTCCGTGGGGCACGCTCCGAGGAAAGTGAGCCACAGAGAAGGTATTCAAGGGTGGAAAAAGGAAGGTTCTACATTTAGGCAAGAAAAACCAAAGGTACAGGTATAGTATAGGGGGTACCTTGCTCAATAGTAGTAACTGTGAGAGGGACCTCGGAGTCCTAGTGGACAATCCCTTAAATAGGAGCCAGCTGTGTGCTGTAGCTGCCAAAAAGGCCAACTCAGTGCTGGGCTGCATTAACAGAGGGATAGAATCAAGATCACGTGAAGGGTTAATATCACTTTACAATGCCTTGGTAAGGCCACACTTGGAATACTGCATCCAGTTTTGGTCACCACGATGTAAAAAAGATGTTGAGACTCTAAAAAGAGTACGGAGAAGAGCAACAAAGATGATCGGGGGACTGGAGGCTAAAACATATAAGGAAGGTTGATGGAATTGGGACTGTCTAGTTTAAGGAAGAGAAGGACAAAGGGGGACAGGATAGCAGTCTTCCAATATCTCAGGGGCTGCCCCAAAGAAGAGGCAGTCAAGCTATTCTCCAAAGCGCCTGAAGGCAGGACAAGAAACAACGGATGGAAACTCATCAAGGAGAGAAGCAACCTAGAATTAAGGAGAAACTTCCTGACAGTGAGAACAATTAACCAGTGGAACAACCTGCCTCCAGAAGCAGTGAATGCTCCAACACTGGAAGTTTTTAAGAAGAAACTGGACGGCCATTTGTCCGAAATGGTATAGGGTTTCCTGCCTGAGCAGGGGGTTGGATTAGATGACCTCCAAGGTCCCTTCCAACTTTATCATTATTATTATTCTCCTCATTTTTGAGACAGTCACTGCTTCACACTCAAATCTCCCCTTTTAGTTTATTTACAGAGTACACAACAGTCAAACTCTTGTCGTTAAGAGTCGCTCCCAGTATTAGAATTGGGTGGGATCCACCAGTTGATATTCTCCGTTTTCTTCCTGAGAATCTTTAAGAAAGCTCTGACTGTTAGTCTTATATCTTGGTTATTGAGTAACTCATTAATAATTTTAATGCCGCGACCCCCAACCGGTCGTAAGTCGAGGACTACTCAACCGGTCGTAAGTCAAGGACTACTCAGCTGGTGCAGCACCGTTTGCAGAATGGGACTTTTGGCGGGCTCAGCAGGGCAGAGACAGCCTGGACAATTCCTATTGGCTTTGGAAAGCCAATAGAATTAGACTCTATTCAAGAGAGTCTATTCTATTGGCTTTCAAAAGCCAACAGAATTAAAGGGAGTGGCACAGCTAAGGAAAAGGGGAAAAAAATGGCGGACGGCGTTGTTTGGCGACCCCTGTGAAATGGTCGTTCGACCCCAAATGGGGTCCCGACCCACAGGTTGAGAACCACTGAGTTAGATGATGCTGGGAGGGGGGGGGGATGTGAATGAGAGTCCAGCTAGACATAACAACACTAAACATAGCATGAGAATCAAGGTTATTGAACTCGGTAAAGAATTGGTGGGCTGGAGAGCTGAAGCCCCCCGCTTCAAGTCAATTGGGGAATGTGATCTGTGATTGCCACTGGATGATGGAATTGTGCTTTGATACTAGGTGCCCAGGGGAGCGGAATTCAGTCCAACCCCCTGCTCGAGCAGGAGACCCTCTACCATTTCCGAGTTGGAAGGGACCATGAAGATCTTCTAGTCCAACCCCTTGCTTAAGCAGGAGAGGCTTACAGAATGTTAGAATGACGGAAGGGACCGTGGAGATCTTCCAGTCCAACTCCTTGGTCAAGCAGGAGACCCGATACCATTTCAGACAGGGGGCTGACCAGTCTCTTCTTGAAAGCCTCCATTAACCAGTGGAACTGATTGCCACCGGACGTGGTGGGTGCTTCCATCTCTGGACGCTTTCAAGAAGAGACTGGGCAGCCCCTTGTCTGAAATGGGGGTTGGAGTAGAAGATCTCCACGGTCCCTTCCAATTCTGTCATTCTAACATTCTGTAAGGGTCTCCTGCTTGAACAGGATGTTGGACGAGAAGATCTCCATGGTCCCTTCCAACTCTGCCATTCTATCATTCTGTAAGGGTCTTCTCCTTGACCAAGTGAGACACTTGGAATACTGCATCCAGTTTTGGTCACCGCGATGTAAAAAAGATGTTGAGACTCTAGAAAGATTACAGAGAAAAGCAACAATGATGATCAGGGGACTGGAGGCTAAAACATATAAGGAACGGTTGCTGGAATTGGGTATGTCTAGTTTAACGAAGAGAAGGACGAGGGGGGACAGGATAGCAGCATTCCAATATCTCAGTGGCTGCCCCAAAGAAGAGGGAGTCAAGCTATTCTTCAAATCCCCTGAAGGCAGGACAAGAAGCAACGGATGGAAACTAATCAAGGAGAAACTTCCTGACAGTGAGAACAATTAACCAGTGGAACCACCTGCCTCCAGAAGTGGTGAATGCTCCAACACTGGAAGTTTTTAAGAAGAAACTGGATAGCCATTTGTCCAAAATGGTGTAGGGTTTCCTGCCTGAGCAGGGGGTTGGACTAGATGACCTCCAAGGTCCCTTCCAACTTTATCATTATTATTATTATATCTGCCCTGACTTGGGTTCTTCAGAAAGAAAGACCCTCAACTCCATCTGAGGGAAAGGAATACTTTTACTAAAAGCCACGTGGTTACAGTACAGCAAAGGCGGAACTGAAAGTCTGCACGCGAACCTTCCCCCCGTTAACTTTCCCTTTCCTTCCCCCCCCCCGTAATCTCCCTACTGTCCAATTACATTCAAAGGAATGGCTGTTGGTAACGGTCCCTGCCTTGGCGGGCTAGATGCTGACCGCATGCGTTCCCCTCCCAGGTCTCGGCCCTTCGGATGATGAGCCGCTGTCTCGGCAAAACACGAGGAGTACTTTCACTTTCCCCCTTCCTGGCAGCTCCTTTCGCCCTCTCCTCCAGCCCCCCATAGTCTGTGGCAGGCAGGCATCTAGCAAAGCAAGGCTGAAGCTCAGGATGGCAATTTTGACAGCTCCTCTGATAAAGACTCCAAGACTGGATCGGACCAAGGACCCGACTTTTCGGGTCCCGCTTTTGTTGGAGGGGGGGGGAGTCCAAGCAACAAGGACAGCCCTCCTCCTCCCTCCAGCTCTGACTGATATTTTTAGGAGGGTGTCGCATCTTTCCATTGAAGCGGACAAAGGCTTCCCCATTGCAGAAGCTCCTTCTTGCTCAAGCAAGGCCCGGGCATAGCTACGGGAGTTGATTTGTCCCATGGGAATTGCATTCTGAATCTCTTCTTTCCTGAGGATCAAGAGGCCCTCTCCAGTCACACAACCCCCCCCCCCACACACACACACCTGTTCCATTCCTCTTTGTGGGCTGAGGATGGGTGGGAAATCAAACACGGGTGTTACATCAAATTTTAGGTTTGATTACTATCCTCTCAGCATGGCGCCTATGTCTCCTTTTGAAGATTAGGAAACAATTGTTCAGTGAATCGGCTCTGGGGCCTGGGACAGGATCCAGCTGCAGTGGAACAAGAGGATTTTCCCTTTTGCTCACTCACACACACACACACACACACACACACACACACACACACACACTGCCCTCAGTTCTCTGGGTGTAGAATATCAAAATGTGGAGGTACTTGCCTCCTTTCCCAGCAGCCATTGAGCACAAGACTCAAAATCCCCTTTACTCCCTTTTCTCCAAATGGGAAAGGTCCGGAAAACCCACCCACAGACAAAAGGGGTCGGTCATCAGCAAAGTGAAGGCTTAACCCGGGCCTGATCCTTTGGTCAGCTTAGCTTTGGAGTCCCTTTGTGGTCGCCAAATTGTTGAGAGAATCGGTTCGGGTCCGTTCTTTCTCCCGATCTGGGAGAGAAGCGGTGAGCGAAAATCAAGACCCAAGACAAGCTGCTTATGAAAAGGGGGTTCCCTTTGTTTTCCAGTAACAGCAACAAGGCTATTCTTAGGGGCAGCTAGCAAATTGTGTTTGTTGGTGAGAGAGTTTTTATATGTTTCTGAGTTCTTTCTTATCGATGTATGAATATCTGTTCTTTTCACAATACTCTAATTGCCATTATAGAGTTTCTTTTTGTTGTGTATGACGTTGTGGCTGCTCCTTCGGGCTAAGGGAAATGTAAGTATAGGTGTTTTTATTTTTCCAATTTGGCCCTAGGCTGCGTAATCAGTTCCAGTCCTTTATGTAGTCACCTGTCTTTTCAGAGATTGCTTTGTTAGGCAGCATTTTATGAATGGGAATCCAGTTTTACGAATGGGCAACATTGCATCTTTTGAATGAAACATAGTTTCCCTAAACAATGTCTATGGGCTGTCTTGGTGGAGGAAAGACGGCGGAGGTTTCCTACCTATCCCTAAGGGGATTATCGTTTCTTCCCTTTTGGGAGATCATCCATGGATTAATTTTTTATTCTGGGGAGTGGGCTCCATTCACACTATTTTTTTTCCTTTTGAGTCAGAGCCATTTCTTTGAATTGGCCCAAACTAGCCTTTTCATCAACCAAACAATAGGGCTGCCTTCGGAATTCCCCAGTTAAAGCTGCAAATTGTCCAGAAAGATGTCAACCTGGGTGGAAAAGGAGCAGATGCAACCTACGGTGAGGTGGGTCTGTCTTTCCTCCCGTGTAACAAAACAAAACTTCCGTTGCACACCAAAGATTTTTATTGCTTGATTTGTTGATTCCCAATACAATCCTCCCATATCACTTGTACCCAATCCCTGATCCTTGCACCCTAGAGAAAGACTGCACCCTCCCTGAATAAATGGCTTTTTTGTGTGTCGCACTTGGTCTCCTTCCTTGGGACGCCTTCTGCCTAGATGGCCAGGTTTTCCGAGGCTTCCAAGGGTGCTCCAGGTCAGAAAGAGACCCCGCAGAAGGAACAGCCTCCCCGTTGGAGTTTAGCGACCTGCACCTGTGGAGACAAAAACAGAGTGAGGGACAGCGAGGTGACTCTGGCAGCAAGTGCAATACTTATTCTTACTGTTTGTTTATTTATTTTCTATTTTTATCCTTTAGTCCAGTGGTTCTCAACCTTTTTAATGCCACAATCCCCAACCGGTCGTAAGTCGAGGACTACTCCACCGGTTGTAAGTCGAGGACTACTCAACTGGTGCAGCACCGTTTGCAGACTGGGACTTTTGGCGGGCTCAGCAGGGCAGAGACAGCCTGGACAATTCCTACTGGCTTTTGAAAGCCAATAGAATTAGACTCTATTCAAGAGAGTCTCTTCTATTGGCTTTCCAAAGCCAATAGAATAAAAGGGAGTAGCACAGCTAAGGAAAAGGGGAAAAAAATGGCGGACTGCGTGGTTTGGCGACCCCCGTGAAATGGTCATTCGACCCCAAATGGGGTCCCCACCCACAGGTTGAGAACCACTGCTTTAGTCATCCATGACCTGAAGAAAATCGAGAAAATAAAATAAAAAACAACCTCAGCCTGGTTGCATCAAGAACAACCTTGACCTGGACGATTGAGAATCCCTCTAGACATTTGGTCCATCAGGAACTATCTTGGTTCTCCAACAGCCCCAGATATGGTTGAGCTGCTCCCCCGGGTCCTCTTAACCTCCCGTTCTCCTCTCTTCCAGCCTCTTACCTTGCAGGCGCTCACAGTTGAACCGGCTATAAACACCATCGGATTCCAATTGGATGGGGGACACATTTTCCTTGCTCCTCACGACGAACGTCTCGTAGGGTGGGATGAGCACTTCTTTTTCGTCTGGGACGACCGAGATGTCGTCGACGGGCACTCCGTGACAGGTCTTGATGGAGAACAAGGTAGCCGTGCCAAACTTTTCGGCCTTTGCTCTGTCCAAAGAGGAGGAAGCAAACTGGCCGAAGCGAACACGATCTCCCTTGCGGACCTTGAAATGGATATTTTTTACCCGCGGAAGACCTCGTGGCAGTTGCCCTTCCTGGCCTGAACAGCCTTGGATAAGAGGAAGAAAAAATCCTTGAAGGCAAATTGCTTGTAAGAGTCTTGGGATTTCCCGGCTTCTCTTGTCGCGGCGTTGAAATCATCGTACAGTTTGCCAGGCCGTGTGTAAGCCACGATTGCAGTACCTTGCATTGGAGTGAGGTCGGGGATCAGTTTGCCAACTTTGGCCCAGTGCTTTTTGGCTATTTCCCAGCTTATCTTATATTTTGGCGGTACGGGAATATATCCTGAGGTCTCAGGAGGGAGAACCTTCGGGGGGTTGCAGTTAATATACTGGTCATCCACGGAATTCTTGGCCATGTCGAGGGGGATATTGTTGAGACACAACACCTGTCGGAGAAAAGAGAAGGTGTGAAAGGAGCGGAAGGAGAAAAAAGAGTCCAAAGGCCGGGGGAACCCAGGCTGGCCCAGGTGCCTTCTTCAACCCCCCCCCCCAAAGGAGCACAGGGTGGGTGGAGTCCCTGCGGATTTTACTCTGCTGTCACCCTCCCACTGAATGGTACTTCTTTATCTACTCGCATGTGCATGCCTCCCAACTGCTCGGGGGGCAGGAGCTGAGGTGAGGACGGGAGCTCCCCCCGTCGAAGGCCTGGAGACTAAAATATACAAAAATCGTCTGCAGCCCTTGGCTTTGGCTAGTCTAAAGAAAAGAAGAAGCAGGGGAGACATGACAGCAGCGTTCCAGTATTGGGGGGGGGCTGTCCCAAAGAGAGGGTTGTTCACCAGTGCACCAGAGGGCAGGACGAGAAACCAGGGTTGGAAACTGACTAAAGAGAGAAGCAACCTGGAATTCAGGAGAAACTTCCTGACAGGGAGGACAATGAACCAGTGGAACAGCTGGCCACCAGAAACTGTGGGCGCTCCATCACTGGAGGTTTTTAAGAAGAGAGTGGACAGTCACTTGTCTGAGTTGGTGTAGGTTCTCCTGCTTGAACAAGGGGCTGGACTAGAAGACCTCCAAGGTCCCTTTCTATTCTATTCTATTCTATTCTATTCTATTCTATTCTATTCTATTCTATTCTACTCTGTTCTGTTCTATTCTATTCTATTCTATTCTATTCTATTCTATTCTACTCTGTTCTGTTCTGTTCTGTTCTATTCTATTCTATTCTATTCTATTCTATTCTACTCTGTTCTATTCTATTCTATTCTATTCTATTCTATTCTATTCTATTCTATTCTATTCTACTCTGTTCTATTCTATTCTACTCTGTTCTATTCTATTCTATTCTACTCTGTTCTGTTCTGTTCTGTTCTATTCTATTCTATTCTATTCTATTCTATTCTATTCCTATTCTATATATTCTATTCTATTCTATTCTACTCTGTTCTATTCTATTTTATTCTATTCTGTTCTGTTCTATTCTATTCTATTCTATTCTACTCTGTTCTATTCTATTCTACTCTGTTCTATTCTTGTGGTGCTTGGATCTCAAACTGAATTGTTATCTGCCCACAAGTGCTCCAAATCCCCCTGAGCTTTTCAGATATTCCTGCAACGTATAGAATTACAATGTTACCAAGAACAACATCAACAACAAAATGAAGCAACGTTGTCATTTCACATGTTTCAGGAATATCTGAAAAGCTTGTGAGGGTTTTCTAGCAACACAATGTACCCAGACACTTTAAACCCCAAAATACACTAAGGCAGACGTTTGTCCACCCCAAGGATAATACACCCAGACACAAACTGAGGAATGTGATAAATAATACGAATACGTATACTACTACTACTAATAATAATAATAAGTTGGAAGGGACCTTGGAGGTCATCTAGTCCAACCCCCTGCTCAGGCAGGAAACCCTATAGACCATTTCGGACAAATGGCTGTCCAATCTCTTCTTAAAAACCTCCAGTGTTGGAGCATTCACCGCTTCTGGAGGCAAGGAGTTCCACTGGTTAAGTGTTCTAACTGTCAGGGAGTTTATCCTTAGTTCCAGGTTGCTTTTCTCCTTGATCAATTTCCTGCCTTCAGGAGCTTTGGAGAACAGCTTGACTCCTCTTCTTTGGGGCAGCCCCTGAGATACTGGAACACTGCTATCCTGTCCCCCCTCGTCCTTCTCTTCATTTAAACTAGACATCCCCAATTCCAGCAACCGTTCCTTATATGTTTTAGCCTCCAGTCCCCTAATCATCTTTGTTGCTCTTCTCTGCACTCTCTCTAGAGTCTCAGCATCTTTTTTACATCGTGGTGATCAGAACTGGATGCCGTATTCCAAGTGTGGCCTTACCAAGGCCTTGTAAAGTGGTATCAACCCTTCACGTGATCTTGATTCTATCCCTCTGTTAATGCAGCCTAGCACTGTGTTGGCCTTTTTGGCAGCTGCAGCACACGGCTGGCTCCTATTTAAGGGATTGTCCACTAGGACTCCGAGGTCCCTCTCACAGTTACTACTATTGAGCAAGGTACCCCTTTTGGTCACCACGATGTAAAAAAGATGTTGAGACTCTAGAAAGAGTACAGAGAAGAGCAACAAAGAGGATCAGGGGACTGGAGGCTAAAACATATAAGGAACGGTTGCTAGATTTGGGTATGTCTAGTTTACCAAAGAGAAGGACAAGGGGGGACAGGATAGCAGCCTTCCAGTATCTCAGGGGCTGTCCCAAAGAAGAGGGAGTCAAGCTATTTTCCAAAGCCCCTGAGGGCAGGACAAGAAGCAATGGATGGAAACTAACCAATGAGAGAAGCAACCTAGAACTAAGGAGAAACTTCCTGACAGTGAGAACAATTAACCAGTGGAACAACCTGCCTCCAGAAGCGGTGAATGCTCCAACACTGGAGGTTTTTAAGAAGAGACTGGACAGCCATTTGTCCAAAATGGTGTAGGTTTTCCTGCCTGAGCAGTGGGTTGGACTAGCTGACCTCCAAGGTCCCTTCCAACTTTTTATTATTATTATTATTATTATTATTATTATTATTATTATTATTATTATTATTATTATTTTCATCATCATCATCATCATTAGTAGTAGTAGTAGTAGTAAGAGACCGAACAGCCATTGGTCTGAAATGATGTAGGCTTTCCTGCCTGAGCAGGAGGTTGGACTAAATGACCTCCAAGGTCCCTTCGAACATTATTATTATTATTATTATTATCATCATCATCATCATCATCATCATCGTCATCACCACCACCATCATTACTATCTCCTGTTTACAACACGGTCCTTTCAGCAGTTACCAGAGGGCTCCACACCCATTTCGGTATTCAGGGGACCCCAAAGGCCCAGATCGACCCTCCAATGGCCTCAGGAATTCTCAGGAAAGAAGAGGAGAGGAAGAAGAGGAAAGTAGGGAAGAGAAGAAAGGGAGAAAGAAGGGAGAGAAGAAGGAGTGTGGATACCGCGAAAGGGGAAATGGGCGAGCAACACCAAAAGTAACGTGTATGTATTTATCTCATTTTATCAAAAGTATCTTATATATGAACGTAAAAAGAATGTATGTAAACATCAGATAAATATCACGGTATATGTATGGGGGAGAGTTTGGAAAAATAAAAAAAATATTAAATTTAAAAAAAAAAAAGAATTCTCAGGAAGAGCACTAACGTCCAGATGACTGCAGGGAACAGAAACCCTTCCGTCCTCCCCCGTTCAGTCAGAACTGAAGGAGGAGGAGAAGCGAGACTTCTTCGAAGAGAAACAAACGCTGGTCGCCTTTTGGAAAAAGCCCCTTGGGGACCGTGACCAGGTGGGGGGGAGGCTTGTGGTCTCCGTGGCTCTTTCCGGAGGGATCCCGCGCCCTGGCCTGGGCCTCGTTTGGATGGCCTCACCAGGGTCCCACAGGGCAGGGTTTTCTTCCTCACCCTCTCTCCTGTTTCAGACACAGCCAAGGTCTTCCCGGCAGGAAGGGACTGAAGTGAGGGGGGGGGCTGCCGCCTGCCTGTCCGGCGACCCCTCCCCGTTCAGAGAGGTGGACATTCCCACCGCCGCAGCTCCGTTCGTACCTGCAAAGGTCCTGCGAAGAATCCGATCAGGCACAAGACCTGGACCATCCGGAGGGTCGGGGTCTTCATGCTGACCCCTGAGACAAGAAAGACAAAGGGGGGGGGTGCAAAGCCCACCCAGGATCTGAATAAAATGTGGATCGGTTTAAGTCATGCCAAGAAAGGAGAATCTGTGTCGTTCAGGGTGAGGGTGAGGGTGGGGGATCCCTGGTCCTCCCTGAGCTGGGTGGGTTTCTTGCAGACGTTTCATGACCCAGCCAGGGAATAGCATCTGTGTTAGAAGGGAGTTGGGTTTGTAGAATGGAGGGGAGGAGGAGAAAGAGGAGGAGGAAGGGGAGGGGGAAGGGGAGGGGGATGAGAAGGAGGAGGAGGAAGAGGAAGGAGAAGGGGAGGGGGAGGAGGACAAAGAGAAAGGGGAGGGGAGGGGGATGAGAAGGAGGAGGAAGAAGAGGATGGGTAAGGGGAGGGAGGAGGAGGATGAAGAGGAAGGAGAAGGGGAGGGGGAGGAGGACAAAGAGGAAGGGGAGGGGAGGGGGATGAGAAGGAGGAGGAAGAAGAGGATGGGTAAGAGGAGGGAGGAGGAGGATGAAGAGGAAGGAGAAGGGGAGGGGGAGGAGGACAAAGAGGAAGGGGAGGGGAGGGGGATGAGAAGGAGGAGGAAGAAGAGGATGGGTAAGAGGAGGGAGGAGGAGGATGAAGAGGAAGGAGAAGGGGAGGGGGAGGAGGACAAAGAGGAAGGGGAGGGGAGGGGGATGAGAAGGAGGAGGAAGAAGAGGATGGGTAAGGGAGGGAGGAGGAGGATGAAGAGGAAGGAGAAGGGGAGGGGGAGGAGGACAAAGAGGAAGGGGAGTGGGAGGGGGAGGGGGAGTAGGAGGAGGAAGAGGATGGGGAAGGGGAGAGGGAGGAGCACAAAGAGGATGGGTAAGGGGAGGGAGGAGGAGGATGAAGAGGAAGGAGAAGAGGAGAGGGAGGAGAACAAAGAGGAAACGGAAGGGGAGGGAAAGGAGAAGGAGGAGGAGGATGAAGAGGAAGGGGAAGGGGATGGGGAGGGCGAAAAGGAGGAAGAAGAGGGACAAGGATGAGAAGGAGCAGGAGGAAGAGGAGGGGGAGGAGAAGGAGGACGATGAAGAGGAAGGGGAAGGGGAGGGGGAGGGTGAAAAGGAGGAGGAGGAAGAGGATGAAGAGGGGCGAGGATGAGAAGGAGGAGGAGGAAGAGGAGGGGGGAGGAGAAGGAGGAGGATGATGAAGAGGAAGGGGAAAGGGAGAGGGAGAGGGAAAAGGAGGACGAAGAGGAATGGGAGGGGGAGGAGGACGAAGAGGAAGGGGAGGGGGACAAGAAGGAGGATGATGATGAAGAGGAAGGGGAGGGGAGGAGGATGAAGAGGAAGGGGATCAAGACGGGGATGAGAAGGAGGAGGAGGAAGAGGATGGGGAAGGGGAGGCAGAAGAGAAGTAGGAGGATGATGAAGAAGAAGGGGATAGGGATGGGGAGGGGGAGGGGGAAAAGGAGGAAGAGGAAGAGGATGAAGGGGAATGGGAAGGGGACGGGGTGGGGGAAAAGGAGGAGGTGGAAGAAGAGGATGGGGAAGGGGAGGCAGAAGAGAAGTAGGAGGATGAAGAAGAAGAAGGGGATAGGGATGGGGAGGGGGAAAAGGAGGACGATGAAGAGGAAGGGGAGGGGACGGGGTAAAAGGAGAAGGAGGAAGAGGAAGGGACAGTGACGAGAAAGAGGAGGAGGAAGGGGAAGGGCAGGATGAGAAACAAGGGTTGGAAACTGACCAAAGAGAGAAGCAACCTGGAATTAAGGAGAAACTTCCTGACAGGGAGGACAATTAACCGGTGGAACAGCTGGCCACCAGACGTTGGGGGCCCTCCATCACGGGAGGTTTTTAAGAAGAGACTGAACAACCCTCTGTCCAGAACGGTACAGGGTCTCCTGTTTTAGCAGGGGGCTGGACTAGAAGACCTCCAAGGTCCCTTCCAAACTCTGTTATTCCATGATTCTTGATGGGTCTCCTGTTTGAGTGGGTGGGTTTGATGACAAGACCTCCGGGGTCCCTTCCAACTCTCTAACTTTGTTTGTTTGAACAATGGGTTGGACTAGAGGACCTCCAAGTTTCCTTCCAGCTTCTGTTCTGTTCTATTCTATTCTATTCTATTCTATTCTATTCTATTCCATTCTATTCTATTCCATTCTATTTTCTATTTTCTATTCTCTATTCTATTCTATTCTATTCTATTCTATTCCATTCTATTTTCTATTTTCTATTTTCTATTCTCTATTCTATTCTATTCCATTTTATATTTTCTATTCTATTCTATTCTATTCTATATTCCATTTCATTCCATATTCTATTCTATTCTATTCCATTCTATTCCATTTTATATTTTCTATTCTATTCCATTCTATTCCATTTTATATTTTCTATTCTATTCTATTCTATTCTATATTCCATTTCATTCCATATTCTATTCTATTCTATTCCATTCTATTCCATTTTATATTTTCTATTCTATTCTATTCTATTCTATTCTATTCTATTCTATTCTATTCTATATTCCATTTTATATTTTCTATTCTATTCTATTCTATTCTATTCCATTTTATATTTTCTATTCTATTCTATTCTATTCTATTCTATATTCCATTTTATATTTTCTATTCTATTCTATTCTATTCCATTTTATATTTTCTATTCTATTCCATTCTATTCCATTTTATATTTTCTATTCTATTCTATTCTATTCTATATTCCATTTCATTCCATATTCTATTCTATTCTATTCCATTCTATTCCATTTTATATTTTCTATTCTATTCTATTCTATTCTATTCTATTCTATTCTATTCTATTCTATTCTATTCTATTCTGTATTTCTCTTCTCTTCTGTTCTGTTCTATTCATTTTATATTCTATTCCATTCCATTCCATATTTTCTATTCTATTCTATTCTATTCTATTCTATTCTATTCTATTCTATTCTATTCCTATTTCCATTCCATTCCATTCTATATTCTATTCCAGTCTATTCCATTTCATTCTCATCCATTATTCTATTCTATTCTATTCTATTCT
>NW_024100539.1:0-140000 GCF_016545835.1 Crotalus tigris
ACCAAGGCAAATAGATGGGCGTGGAATGCTACAAGTACATCAGATGTTGAAGAAGAAAAAAGGGCTTTGGAAGAATATCTGAAGAACAATGATGAAGATGCACTGAAATTAGTATATCAGGAAGGCTTACTAACCACTGGAGAGACCAAACTGGCCTACAAGAAAGACCAAATGAAGAACAGAATAGAGGCATGGGAAGACAAAGCACTACATGGGCAATACATGAAAAAAATAGCTGGGAAAGCAGATAATAATAAAACCTGGCAATGGCTAAGAGCAGGAAAATTGAAGAAAGAGATCGAGGGACTAATTCTGGCTGCACAAGACCAAGCCTTAAGGACAAATGCATACAAAGTCAAATTGAGAGGGGACAGAACAAGACAGTAAAAGTGCCGCCTATGCAAAGAAGCTGAAGAAACGTGGAGCACTTGGTAAGCATGTTGCGCAAAGATGCACAGACGGAGTACAAGCAGTGGCATGACAAAGTAGCAACAATGGTGCATTGAAAGATCTGCAAAAAATATCATTTGCCTGTAAGCAACAACTGGTGGGATCATTAAAATAGAGAAAGTCATAGAAAATGATAAAATTAAACTGCTCTGGGACTTCAGAATTCAAACAGACAAGCACCTGCAACATAACACCCCAGACTTAACAATTGTCGATAAGAAGGACAAAAAAGTCTGGATAGTGGACGTGGCAGTGCCTGGAGACAGCAGAATAGACGAGAAAGAACTGGAGAAGATAACAAAATACAAAGACCTACCAATAGAAATAGAAAGACTGTGGCAAAAGCAAGCAAGGGTAGTACCAATAGTCATAGGCTCCTTGGGTGCAATCCCAAAACAACTGGAGCACCACTTGAACACAATTGGCATTGACAAATTGCTATTAGTCAATTGCAAAAGGCGGCCTTATTAGGAATGCTTCACATCCTGCGTAACGATCGAATACCGTATAATCCATCAAACATTATGCTCTTGTGCCTTAGCCAGGGTCCTGGGTAAGGACTCGATAGGTAGACCAAAAATGCCAAATCCAGTCTGAACATCTGGAGGCTGACTGAGCGATGCATTGATAATAACTAATTATAATAATAATAATAAAATATAATATATAATAAAAAAAAAACGGGACGTGGATCATAAAATAGGAGAAAGTCATAGAAAATGATAAAATTAAACTGCTCTGGGACTTCAGAATTCAAACAGACAAGCACCTGCAACATAACACACCAGACTTAACAATTGTTGATAAGAAAGACAAAAAAGTCTGGATAGTGGACGTGGCAGTGCCTGGAGATAGCAGAATAGAAGAGCAAGAACTGGAGAAGATAACACAATACAAAGACCTACAAATAGAAATAGAAAGACTGTAGCAAAAGCAAGCAAGGGTAGTACCAATAGTCAGAGGCTCCTTGGGTGCAATCCCAAAACAACTGGAACACCACTTGAACACCATTGGCATTGACAAATTCGCTATTAATCAATTGCAAAAGGCGGCCTTACTAGGAACTGCTTCCATCCTGCAACGATATCTGTAATACCATCAAACATCCACATCTGCCTATCCCAGGTCCTGGGTAAGGACTCGATAGGTAGACAAAATGCCAAATCCAGTCTGAACATCTGGCTGACTGTGCGATGATCGATAATAATATTAATAATAGTAAAGTTGGAAGGGACCTTGGAGGTCATCTAGTCCAACCCCCTGCTCAGGCAGGAAACCCTACATCATTTCGGACAAATGGCTGTCCAGTCTCTTCTTAAAAACTTCCAGTGTTGGAGCAGGCTGTTCCACTGATTAATTGTTCTCACTGTCAGGAAGTTTCTCCTTAGTTCTAGGTTGCTTCTCTCCTGGATTAGTTTCCACCCGTTGTTTCTTGTCCTGCCTTCAGGTGCTTTGGAAAATAGCTTAATTCCCTCTTCTTTATGGCAGCCCCTGAGATATTGGAATACTGCTATCATGTCCCCCCTCGTCCTTCTCTTCAATAAACTAGACATACCCAATTCCAGCAACCGTTCCTTATATGTTTTAGCCTATAGAAGAGGCACTGGAATGGGATGGATGGTGCATTGAAGGTGATGGAGAAGAAATCTGTGGCAGCACCTAGTTGACATTGGGTGATCTCAAAAGCCTAGCAGAGTTGGATCTGGGTTAGGACTTGAACTGTAGGTTAGACAAAAGTCGAAAAAAACTGGAATGAAGACAGTAGCAAGTCATTTCTCCATGCTGCCAAGAAAACTAAAAGATTATAGTTATTAAGAACTGAGTCTGATTCAAAGGAATGAAGGCAATAATGTTCCAATTTGGGAAAGTATTATTCTCTAATCCAACCAACACCAGAGCCATTAAAATAAAGGGCGCATTAAAATAAATGGTGCAGTAGAAACTTTCCACACTAGCTCTTAATTTATTAACTTCTATAAAGATGGCTACTTTGTTGTGGTAAAGAGCAAATTTTACCACCTAGCATGCCTAAAGCCAAGCAAACGAAACAATTGCTTCCTCTGATTACCTTGTTTTATTCCTGGCATAAAATCCTAAAATAACTATGCTAAATTAACAGAGGTATATTTTGCTTCCATGAAAATTAACTCCTATTGAGACAGATTGCAAGAATAGATATGCCTGTTTAAATAACCAGGCCTCTTTTTCCTGATGATTTCAGATTGTTTACAAAAAAGGACACGCTGAGCAGAAATCGAAATACACTTCTGTGCCTGACCCACTTGATGTGGAGCTTGCCAAGAAAGTTACTCGACAGCTCAGTGATGTGAGTATTTTGTGACAGAATTCATTATAATACGTTCACCTGAGCTGAGAGCAGGACAGTCATCAGGGATCTCTAAAATATCTTACAAGGAGGGGGAAAATACCAGTGCCCTTTACAGGTGAATCTTGCACCTTGCTATCCCAACCATTTCACAATAATGCTTCTCTTTCCCATTCTATCTTTCCACCTGAGTTAGCATAAAGAAAATCAGCCAACCAATCCATTGCTTATTATTGATTAACTGATAATTTCATATTTTGCTCACTTCCTTTCCATCTCTAGGTAACTTTTAATTTTCTGAATACAATAGAATCCAATTTAGAGTTATTTTAAAGCCTGCTCTTAAATCATAACACGGACCCAGTGGCCTTTTCGTGGAGATGGGCGTCATATACATTTAACAAACCAACAACAAAGAAATAAATTGACCCGACCTAAATTCAACCGGAAGCTGTTCTATGATTTGAGACCCACCACTGAAATATAAGTGTGGCAGGAATCTCTCATAAAGGCCCCAGTGAAGAACCTAAGGATGTGTGTGTAAACTTTACAAAAAGAGGCAATCCTGCCTACAACCTTGCAGTCTTGTGGTGATTTATAAATTTATGTTAGAATTGGCTGGATGGCCAAAGCTGAGATTTTACTGTGTTGTGTGGAGTAAGGAAGTTGACCTTAATGGAAAATGCAGGAAATGTTACAGAAGCAAGAAGAGATGATTTTTTTTTTAAGTCCAGAAAAGCAAAATAACGTTTGGATGAAGTTCAAGGAGATAACTCCCTAATTCACTGGTGGTGGTGGTGGTGGTGGTGGTGGTGGTGGTGGTGGTGGTGAAGGAGGAGGAGGAAGATCACAATCAGACTTGCAAGACCCTGTTATTATAGCCAATCTCAGTTAGAGTATTGAGATGCCAATTCCTTCCTGTGGAGTTGATTTGCTGGTCTGATCTATCTATTGGGGCTGACCTACAGTATATTGGATCATTTATTAGAACATCTATGTAGCCCAGATAATACCAAGTATGAGGCTGCCCCGGATTCCACAGGCTGTTCAAGAGGTCTTTCTACTGTGGAAAGCCAAGAATGGTGTTTTTAGCCTACTGTCGCTGGCAACTACTTCACAGCTCCACCTTTCTAGTGGTTGAGAACAGAGGTAAAGGGGTTAGCATCGGAGCAATGGACAGCAGAGAGTTGAATACTTTTGTCACCTGTTGCAATGTATCGTGTAAGTTCAGAAGTTCATTTTTGCTTATGAAGAAAGAACTTCCCAAAATTTAGCTATGGATCTTGCTAAAAGGTGCTTTCAATGAGTCGCTTGAGGTTCGGCATTCTTAATTCTTGTTTCCCATCCATTCTAAGATGGCAGCTGCTCCAATGCTTTAAGCATTGTTTCTTCCATATTTTTCTTCATGTGGAAATTTACATATATAGAATCAGTTTAGCAAGTTATCATTTGTGTATACCTTATCTTAGATTTGTTTAATAGGACAACATCCTTGGTTTTCTGGGGGGGGGGAGGGTGGCCTTTATACTTTGGGCTAGGTATGGTGAAGGCATTTCTTGTACTTTTAATTGTTGAAATTTTTCCTGGCACATTTTGTGTAACTAATTTTTGTTTGTGTTTTAACTAGAGTAATTCATTTATAGAAAGAGCCTTTAAAGACACTTTGTTTTGGTGAGGCTGAAATAAATCCCCCTTTCTAATTTTAGATAAACCTTTTCTCATTCCATGTAAAATAATGCCTGATAAAGATTTTTTTTTAAAAAAAAAAAAATTGACGGGTGAGAAATAGGCATTTAACACAATGAGATCCATGAAGTATGACTCATAAACCTGATATTTAGATATATTTAGATTTTATTCATTATTAATGTATTCATAATGTATTACCCAATCATAAATTTAAACCTACTAAATTCAGTGCTATATTTTTAATGGAATGCTATGTGACCTTTTTTCCCCGCATTAGTTATATTTGACATCAGAAAGCAGGTAGGAGATAGGCACCAGATTGATTTTTCTGGGAAGATTTTCCATAATGGATACACTGAGAGCTTCTGCTCTGGAGACAAATTCCTTTTGTGTCTAATCACACTTGGTGAAATAAAGTTATTCTATTCTATTCTATTCTATTCTATTCTATTCTATTCTATTCTATTCTATTCTATTCTATTCTATTCTTCTGAGAATGTTTTTGAAAGTTATAGAGCAATTAATTTTTATTCAAACATTGTTAAACTAGAAGAGTCTAAAAACTAAACTGCAATAGTTTACTTTCAGCTGGAAAGCAAATCTATTTTAATATATTTCTTTTTCTTAAGTAGTTTATCTAAAGTCCAATATTTATATCTTGTTTGTTATAGCACAACTATCACGAAGACTATAAAAAGAAGAAGGGCAAATGGAGCCAAACACCATGCTATGATGTTGCAGTTGCCAAAATGAACTCTGACAACTTGAGCACAGTAAGAAGGAATATCAAAATGCCATTTTGTGTTTGCTTTTTTCTCCCTTTCTCTATTCCCCTATTTTATAGTGACTGCTTGCCTTTCTAATAAAATTCCAATTTTGAGCTGTACATTCTTGCACTTTCTGCTGTTTGCAGAGAAAATATCAGGAAGACTGGGAATCTAAGAAAGACCAAATCTACTTCATGCAGACAGAAACACCAGAGTATGCAGTTAATAAGCATGCTGGAGTTGCTGCCAGTAAGGTATGGGAATATGTCTAGCTATAGCTATGTGTTTAAATTGAACCCATTGGAGAGACCAGGCGATGCTGCGACTCATAATGTGCTTGGAATCTTCTGATCATTTCATTTTACATGCAAAGAAAATCCCATCCAAAATAGGGCTTGTTCAAAGCTTTTAGTCATCTCATATGAGTTGAGTTGGAAGGAAGGCATTTCTGTCTAAATTGAAAATGTATCATGGATAGCAATGCCGGAGGGGTCAAGAAGTGAAGATGGCACTGAACAAAGCCCCTGTGTGTGCTTGTGACATTAACACATGTACATTAACACATGGTTCTTTGTTCATATAGTCACAGCTGGAATTGTACTCTTTTTGACCCGCTCATTTATACAGCTGGTATTCCACATATATTGTGCAGCCTCATCTCGTTATGGTGGTCAAAGAAAGTTTAATGTGTAGCACCATTAAGTCAGACTTGGATGCATCTGTTAGGTTTTGACATTGTTCAAGAAAATTTTAACTTAACAAAGGAGTTCTGCAAAAACTGAATTCCTTTGTTCCTTATGTTGGTGATCCAATGGAAACTTTTGTTGGTGGAAGAGAGAACTTTCATTTATTTCTGTTTTCCACTTTAGTGACAACCCTACTTTTCTAGGCCATATGGGAAATGATGAAAATTATCTTCCTTTTTTCTGCTGGGGTGTGTGTGTGTGTGTGTGTGTGTGTGTGCGCGCGCGTGTCTGTGCATGTCCCCCAATAGTGTAACACTGCTAACAAATAGACTTGGATCTATGAGAATGGAATGTCCTTCACTTCATTTTTGAGTGCATTACTATCTTTCTCAGATTTAGTAATACAAGTTTAGCAGAAGAGATAATAGAAGTCGAAAAGGTATTTTGCTAACAAAAAAGGTACTTGCTATAACCCTCGAAAGCACAATACATTCCAGTTATATTTCATCAGCTTATCAGCAATGGCCTTTTTTTTGACTATGGAACAATTGCCAAGTATGAGGTACAAATAGCATTTTCCAGTTGAACCTGTTTTCCTAATTGACGAGATGGCATCTCTTAAGAGCCTCAAATGTGTTTGATTTAGAATAGTATATGAATGTTTCCAATGTTTTTTTTTTAAAAAAATCTTTGAGCGAAAAGCCCAAATAAAAAGGTTACAAAATCATATTGTAAAATTGGAAAACGCATTAAAATCTTTTCCCTTAATTCTTCTAGGTGAAATACAAGGAAGATTATGAAAAAGCCAAAGGTTCAGCAGATTATAATGTACTTCCAGCAACTGAGAATCCAATGCTCAGGCATCTAAAAGCTGTTGCAAATAATGTAAATGATGTAAGTATGCAATTTGTTTTCCAGGGATGGATTTGATAAAACAGAGTTTCAACAATTCATCATTATTTGTTATTTAAAATTAGGCTTCTTTATTACTGTAATAGGTTTGTTGGGTAACTTCTTGTCTTGTTATGAGAATGCAAAATTTAATCAGCAAATTGGTTAGATCAGTGTAGACTATAAAACATCCTTTGAGTAGAATGTTCCTTTTTTCACATTTGATCCAGAAAGGCTTTGCTTTCACAGTGTTCATAACTTGGATAAGATAAATAATGAACAATAAAGATTTGCATTCTAGACCAGCTTGCTTCATTTTTGAAGACAGCACAGGTTTGATGGCATCATAATCAGCAGAAGAGTTTTTTTTCTGGGTTCCCCTTACACTAATACTTCTGTAATACTTTATATTCTTTTTTCTTTTTTTTCTGGCAGAGATTATATAAGGAAGCCTACGAGAAAGCCAAAGCGAAAAGTATAAACTACTGTGAGACTCCAAAGTACAAAATCGACAATGTCCTGAAAGACTTTAGTGATGTAAGTGTGATAGAAATAGTTCTTTAACGTGTTCCAGAGAAAGTTGTGCAGTTTCTTATAAAAAACTGCTGGCATTCTTTTCCAGGTCAAATACAAAGAGCCTTACATAGCCAACGTCTTGGGCCGGTACATAGGCACCCATGAGGACCCCTATCAGATACATTGCATGAAGGTTGGCGCTATGACGAGCGACGTGAGTATGAGTTCTAGCTCCCCAATCCGGCTTCGCTGATTTGTTACGGTTACTGATCCCTTATTGTTTCTCTAGAAAAACTACAAAGCCGACTACGAAGAGGAAAAGGCTAACTGCTACTTCCCCCAGACTTTGACTCCAGAATATGAAGTCCAGAAGAAGCTGGACAAGTGCAAAGACGTAAGAGCTGCCGTGAAATCTTGTATTTGTGTACGGCTCAGAACCTCAGATGTGGGGGAGGGGGGAGGAAAGCGTGCCTTTTGAAACTTGTTTAAAGCAATTTGAATGGCCAAATGATAAAATGAGTTTTGAAGATAGACAAATACTGCACCCGCATAAGAAAACACAGACATAAATCCAACTATTTGTAGCTCAGGGTTGAAATGAGGGGTCCCTGGCGCTCTCTGAGCTTGCTTGTTTTCTGGAAGACATTTCATTATCCAAACTAGGTAACATCATCAGGGCTAGCACTGATGATGTTACCTAGTTTGGGTAATGAAAGGTCTGTCAGAAAACAAGCAAGCTCAGAGAGCACCAGGGACCCCTTACTGTAAATCTGACTACTGGTTGAATCATGTTTTTTTTAATATTTCACAGAAGTGGAAAAAAGCTATCTTCTATTGAAATATTTATTCTGCTTTCTATTTAAGAGACTTGGTCTATGTTGACTTAGGATCACATCACTGAGTCCCATTATTCCAACAGGCATACTGAAGAATTGGGATTTTGAATAAAGGAGAGAAATGAGAAAAAAAAACATTGAATCGAACTCTTTATAGCCTATGCTATCTACTTGGTCTTAGCTAAAAACTGCAACCTGCAGAGGTTGCTTTGTATTAATTAAAAAAAAAAGTTCATTTGCATATAATGTGTAGTTTGTCCTCAAGTGGTATCATTCTAACATCTTACATCATCATATTAATTTATAGGAAGCTCATGACATCTAGTGGTTAACATGTATTTGGATCACATGCATAATTTCTCAAGCAAAACCTTATATAAATTCAATTTACTTGCTGTAGAATTGGACATGGTGATGGAAATAATCATCTTTAATACTGTGCGCACTCACTCACAAACGCACTTAAGTGACAATCTGTAAGGGCTGGATCAAGAATAGTTCACATACTGAATAGTAAATAAGTCACAGTTATTCAACATCTCCTTAATTGAGCGTCTCATATATTTTGATCTTTCCATGACTATAATAGGCTGAAAGCTTTCAGAATTGCAGAAAATACAGGTAGTCCTTGACTTAGGACTACAACTGAGCCCAACATTTCTGTTGTTAAGTGAGACATTTGTTAAGTGGGTTTTCCCCTATTTTACGACCTTTATTGCAACATTTGTTAAGTGAATCTGGCTTCCCCATTGATTTTGCTTGTCAGAAGGTTGCAAAAAGTGACACAGGAACTGTCATAAATATGAACAACCAGTTGCCAAGGATTTGAATTTTGATCACATGATCATAGGGATGCTACAAAGGTCGTAAGTGTGGCAAGTGGTCCTAAGTCACTTTCTTTCAGTGCCACTGTAACTTTGAACAGTCACTGAATGAACTGTTGTAAGTTGAGGGTGACTTGCAATACATTTCGATTTAGCTCATGCTACTATATGTGTAGCATATTGCTATTTGCACAATAGCCTTAGCCTTACCATGGTAGAGCTTATTGTACCCTGCAAAATAAGCCATGGTTGATGATGATCTCTAGCCTGGTAACAAAACGTTCAGAAACTAAATTGAAACAAGCTTGGAGAGCAAGCCACTGCCAAAAGCCATGGCTGAGTTTGCAAAAAAGGTAAGATGCCTTAACTATAGCTAGAAGTGGGGCATTTGTACATGACATATCTTGTTATGCCAGAATTATAAACATCTGGCTAGCAAACCTCTGGCTAGCTTCTGGTTTGGCAGTCGTTATCTGCCTGGACAATGAAACGGATTCAGAAGTGGTCCCAAGACAAAGAGCACTGATTCCCTCCCACTGTTATTTCTTCCCTTGATTAATCTTAATGCGTGTTGAGAGAACGTATTCTAGATGCAACAGATATATTGTATTAAAATCTGCTATCATTCCAGATACAAAACATACCATGAAGACCACAGTACTGCAGCCTAAATGTTCATTATGCTTTGCTTTCACTTCACCCAGGTTGTCTATAAGAAACCTCCAGATCAGATTAAGTTCACTCAGGCGGCGGATTCCCCTGTTTTGGTACAAGCACAGATTAATACCAAACAGTTAAGCGATGTAAGTGACCTGCAAGTTAAAGAATGAGTTCCTGTCTGACTTTATACTTCATGAAGCTTTGTGTGATAAAATGTTTCCAGTCATAATGCTGCATATTTAACAATGAAAGGGCAAATGAACAACTCATGGTTGACCAAGAAACGTATATATTCTGTTTATTGAAGCATTATATCAGGGGTCCTCAACCTTAGCATCTTTAAGACTTGTGGACTTCAAGTCTCAGAATTCCTCAGCCAGCTTTGCTGGCTGAGGAATTCTGGGAGTTGAAGTCCACAAGTCTTAAAGTTGCCAAGGTTGAGGACCCCTGCATTATATAGTAGATTATTGCCTATTGAATAAGCAACAGTTAGTTTCCAACAGAGGTTTTGGGACTGCGTCATTTTAGGAATCTGATATTGTGGAGAAGTATATAGGAAGAAATTGATGGAGTTAGGTCCAGGAAGAATCTCACTCTCCACTTATCCAGGCATATTTTTCAATATGGTGGTTTATTTATTTATGAGACTTATATATGGCTTTAAGTGCAAGCACTCTCTAAGCGGTGTACACCAGTAAGCAATGTATATATATATATTTACATTGCCCCCAACAATCTGGGTCCTCATTTTACCTACCCCGGAAGAATGGAAGGCTGAGTCAACCTTGAGCCGGTGAGATTTGAACCGCTGACCTGCTGAACACAGTCAGCTAAAGTGGCCTGCAGTACTGCACTCTAACTGCTGTGCCACCTCGGCTCTACATGTTTAGTTTCATGTCTTAAGTCCTATAGTAAAAAAAAAGAAAGCTTAAAGCACAAAAGCCTACTTTTACTGACATTGTATTACTATGTTTACCAATTATAGTAAACTGAAAGGTGGAGCCAGACTTCTAGCAGTAAGAAGGAATTTCTTTTTCTTCCTTCTCCTCTGTACACCGACAACATCTGATTTTGAGAAGGAGTGATGAGACTACTAGGGGAATAAAATTGGCTTCCTCCCATTGTATCTGCATATACGATTTCTATTAACAGAACAGTAAGCTAAATCTCACACAGATAAGATATCAAAGTAAGGGGTATGTGTGTCATGCGCTCGATTCCAGCAAACAGTCTTAATGATTGGATGGTTATTGTTATGCCTTTGAATCAGATTTTTTTGAATCCTGGTGATTGCTTGGACTAATTCCTACAGTTTTCTTGGCAATATTTTCGGAAGTAATTTGTGCCTATCTCCTTCTTAAGGTTGAGAGAAAGAGAGTGACTGGCTCATAGTCATAGCTGGCTTTGAGTCTAAGGCAGGATTAGAACTCACAATCTCCTGCTTTCTACTCTGATGCCTTAACCATTGCACCAAACTGTCTCATATCTTAATGATAGCATGTCCAAATACCATCCTAAATTGCTCTATACCCTGAAAGTTTTATCAATCTTTTAACATTCTTATTGAGGAAGTTGCATCATAGGAAAGCAAGCAAACTGTTTTGTCTGGATGAAAGACATATGTTATTCCAGATGATTTATACTGATCCATTCTAAAGATGCACATTCATGTTGTTGAAACAAATGGCTAACTATGGTTTGCTTTTGAAATATTTGAATTGAAACGTTTGAATCCGTTGTCTTGTTCAGATCTATTGTTAGCAATGAATGGTAGTGTTGTAATTCAAGTTTTTCCATGTTATCCCATTTTATGGCATTGCTTATTCTGCATTTCAGATGAATTACAAAGCCAAACATGAGGCAGAAAAATCCAGATGTTCCATACCTCCAGATACTCCATTGCTTCTCCAATCCAGAGTCAATGCTTATAATATCAGTGATGTATGTATTATGGACAACTGTTCTTGTGTTTAATTTTATAATTAATAATAGTATTGCTACTATGTTAATGACTATAACATCAGTGATGTAAAAGCCAATAGATGATAGATAGATAGATAATAGAGATAGAAGTAGTGATAGAGATAGATAGATAGATAGTTGATAGAAATAGAAATAGAAGTAGAGACAGAGATAGAAGTAGAGATAGAGACAGACAAACAGACAGACAGATTGATTGATTGATTGATTGATTGATTGATGGTTTAGACTAGCTACATTCTAAAAGAGGCAAATGTAAACAAATAAAGCCCAAAAGCATGGGAGAAAGGGAAAGACACAAATCTAGTGTTTATTTAGAAATAACTTTTTAAAAATTGAAAGCAATAGGAAGTAACAATGGGTACTTCCAGATGTGGTTACTATGGTGTAGCTACACTCCCATATTTACAGAATTCAATAGATGAGCAGAGGTTTTCATCTTCTATTTATCATTGTTGTAGTTTCCCCTTCCTAATCCCACTGCTTGTTTCTTTTTTTATTTACCATGAAAAGTCCCCTAAGGAAGGAAAGTGGCATACCTGGACAATATCTTTGACTTATTTGCACTAGAGACCTTGTATCTAGATAGCATCTTAGGGAGAATTATTATAAGATAATGAGGAAAAGAAGAAATCCCTAAAAGGGAAAAATTAAATAACTTAATGGGAGAGAGAGAGAAGCAGGCAAAAGAAATGGAGGCATGCTGGTTAAGAAAAGGCTGGATGGGAAAGTGACTGAAAGGTGGAATGACAGAAACAAAAGATTCAGTAGAGATAAAGAAAGGAAATAGTATAGCATGAAGCAAAGAAAAGAGAGAGATAAAGAGAAATGTGTATCAATAGATAACAAACAAGAGGAACAGTGTGTGGATAACTCAACACTGTTAATGGAATCAAATTTTGGATACAACTACCTGGTGCTTTTTTTGTAAAAAAAAAAAAAAAAAAGATGCCGGAACTCACACACATTATACAACCCGCCTTGCCTACCCTACAAGGTTCCATCCCAAAAAGGTGCCAGAACTCCATTCTGGGCGTTCTATGACAAAAAAAGCCCTGCAACTACCACTGAATTAATATATGATCTCTAAAAAACCAAGAAGGATCTAGTCATTTCATGAAATCAACACAGAGATGAATCCAGTATTTCTTATTCTTAAAGGTTTTTTTTATATATATATATATATATATATATATATATATATATATATATATATATATATATATATATATATCAGTAAAAAAGGAAAGCGATCACCAGGAAGTAAAACACCAAGGTTTTAATAAATAAAATCAAGCTTTCGATGGCTAACATCTGCCATCATCGTCAGGATACAAGCCAGTCAGTGAGGAAACCTGCTTATAAGCATAGCCACACCTAAACTCTACGCATGGACCTTGTAACAGGTCCAAGCCAACTAATCCTTACTTTACTTACAGCCTTCAGTGATTCTTTCTTTTAGCTCTTACTTACATCCACCTAGCTTTCAATGGCTAGCACCTGCCATCATTGTCAGAATACAAGCTAGCTAGTGAGGAAACCTGCTTATAAGCATAGCCACGCCTAAACTCTACGCATGGACCTTGTAACAGGTCCAGGCCGACTAATCCTTGCTTCACTTACAGCCTTCAGTGATTCTTTCTTATAGCTCTTACTTACATCCACACAACCACCCACTTCCTCCCTCCCTTTAGTTCCTGAGTCATATAGGCAATGTGTGTTTCTCAAAATTAAAGGGTCCTCTGCACTATTGAATTGATTCTTCTTTCTGTGTTCCTTGGGACGTTTCTCTCCTCCACTCCTCCGGCACGCATCGCACTCATTTGCATTCTTCAATCCTGTCACTCCTTCAATCCCCCCACAATCCTTGCCACCAATCTCATCCACAATTTTATTTCCCCCCACTGTTCCCAGCATATCGCATCCTCCATGCTCCTCCTTCATGCCACCTGGTGCGACTCTCAATCCGGTTGCCTCTCTTTCAGTCTTCTGTAACGCCGCTCTCCGGGAGCGCGTGACCACCCCCATAATGGGGCGGCTGTAAGTATTGATCTTCTGTACATCCATTGAAGGCATGTCTCTGTCTCGGTGGCTCTGATCAGTGTGGCCGCCTAGCAAAGGTGTTATTCTGCCATCGCTCATGGTAGGTGTTGCCTTTTTTGAATTCCTATCCATTTCCAAGGCGCCAGCGACCAGATGCGTTGTAGCGGGGGCACCATTGGGGACAATGGAGCCGATATAGTCACTGGGGTAGTGAATTTGTTTTGTGTTGATTGGGACACTTGTTGTTCTTATTCTTGAGTATTGGGTACAGTGCAAGGAGGTGTCTGGGGCATCTGAGGATGGGCTACTAATATCAACAAATTTCTTAATTGACGGCGGATGTACACACGAATCGTTAACTAAAGGGGGTCTAGATTGTAGATGTCTCTCTTCTTTGTTGCCAGTTTCATCTAATGGACACCCAGAGTTTTTGTTACTCAGATGTTTTTTCCCAGGTCGTCTACGCATTTCCCATGCCTTCATGGTCTGATATGCCGAGCGTAGGTCCACATGTCGATTGATTGACATGCTGTCTGAGAACCAGGCTTCTTTGAGTAACCTACCACTCTTGGAGGTGTCACTGGCAACCACCCTTACGTCGTCAAAATTAAATTTATGACCAAACTCCTCCATGTGAGTCAGTATTTGGGAGTACTGCTCACCTCTTCTTATTGCCAGCTTGTGTTCCTGCATTCTTGTTCCGACCCTTTTGGAAGTTTCTCCCACATAATTGCCTGGACAGTCATTACAGTTAATCCTGTAAATGACTCCAGATCTCTCAACTATGGGGAGTGGGTCCTGTGGTCTCATAATGCAGGAACGCAACGTCCGGTCAGGTCTATGTGCAACCCTTACACCATAGGGTGCCAATAGTCTAGTGGTGGCTTCCGAGACGTTGCTAATGTAAGGGAGGGTAATACGAGTTGTCTATGATGGTGCCATCCCACTTGATGGATTTGGGGATGGTTTGGACAGAGTACTGTGGCGTCTGATGAATTTCATGGGGTACCCATTGTACCTACAGAGACGGAGGAGATGTTTTCTTTCCTCCATCCTAGCTTCGGCTGTACTGCAGTGGGAGTCCACCCTCTTGAAGAGGGTTCTAATGCAGCTGACTTTGTGGGCCACCGGGTGATTGCTGTTGTAGTGCAAAATTCTATCGGTGTGCGTGGGTTTGCGATAGACCCGGGTGGTTAAGGTCCCATCTGGCTGGCGTTGGACTAAGACATCAAGAAATGCCAGCCTACCCTGATACTCCTCCTCCTCCGTAAATTGCAGATCCACGCACACCGAATTGACTGTGGTCGCTGGCGCCTTGGAAATGGATAGGAATTCAAAAAAGGCAACACCTACCATGAGCGATGGCAGAATAACACCTTTGCTAGGCGGCCACACTGATCAGAGCCACCGAGACAGAGACATGCCTTCAATGGATGTACAGAAGATCAATACTTACAGCCGCCCCATTATGGGGGTGGTCACGTGCTCCCGGAGAGCGGCGTTACAGAAGACTGAAAGAGAGGCAACCGGATTGAGAGTCGCACCAGGTGGCATGAAGGAGGAGCATGGAGGATGCGATATGCTGGGAACAGTGGGGGGAAATAAAATTGTGGATGAGATTGGTGGCAAGGATTGTGGGGGGATTGAAGGAGTGACAGGATTGAAGAATGCAAATGAGTGCGATGCGTGTCGGAGGAGTGGAGGAGAGAAACGTCCCAAGGAACACAGAAAGAAGAATCAATTCAATAGTGCAGAGGACCCTTCAATTTTGAGAAACACACATTGCCTATATGACTCAGGAACTAAAGGGAGGGAGGAAGTGGGTGGTTGTGTGGATGTAAGTAAGAGCTATAAGAAAGAATCACTGAAGGCTGTAAGTGAAGCAAGGATTAGTCGGCCTGGACCTGTTACAAGGTCCATGCGTAGAGTTTAGGCGTGGCTATGCTTATAAGCAGGTTTCCTCACTAGCTAGCTTGTATTCTGACAATGATGGCAGGTGCTAGCCATTGAAAGCTAGGTGGATGTAAGTAAGAGCTAAAAGAAAGAATCACTGAAGGCTGTAAGTAAAGTAAGGATTAGTTGGCTTGGACCTGTTACAAGGTCCATGCGTAGAGTTTAGGTGTGGCTATGCTTATAAGCAGGTTTCCTCACTGACTGGCTTGTATCCTGACGATGATGGCAGATGTTAGCCATCGAAAGCTTGATTTTATTTATTAAAACCTTGGTGTTTTACTTCCTGGTGATCGCTTTCCTTTTTTACTGAAATGTATGTACCCAGGAATCGCTATTCTTCAATTTTTAATGTAATTATATATATATATATATATATATATATATATATATATATATATATATATATATATATATATATATATAACTTATATAGTTATACATGTTATAAACCAGTTTTTCAAAGCTGCACAGATTTCAACGCATCGAGTTGTTAATGATTTGAATATGCCAGGTTGTTGTGATTTTATATATTTCCTACAGTAACTGGCTGCATTGATTCTTCATGTCACACTTTCCTTATGTTTTCTTATCATGCTCATTTGGTTAGAACTGGTACAAGTATGACTGGGATCAATCCAAAGCAAAGAAGTTTGATATCAAAGTGGATGCCATCCCAATTCTGGCTGCCAAAGCGAAACAAAAAATTGCGAGTGATGTAAGTGTTACACAGAATAAAAAAAAGGCAATTCTTGGCTTTCCATTTTTATACAAATTTATAGCATATGAAACTATGTTATTCTCTTTTCCCATGTAGGTTGAGTACAAGAAGGGCTATGAAATGAGCAAAGGGAGGCTTGTTGGAGCCTTGAGCGTTAAGGATGATCCTAGGATCATGCACTCACTGAAAGTAGGCAAGCTGCAAAATGATGTAAGTAACCCCTATGAATAAAATTGTGAAAACAGGAAGTGTGGGAGGCATATAACATTTATCTTGGGTTCCAGGAGCTTACAAGCAAGGAGACAATGGAGTATGAAATAACAAGTCCTAAACACTTTTTTTTTTAATATTACAATCTTGGCTCTGTATTTAATTTCAAATGAATATATTATTTCTCAGGATTACCCACAGTTCAACAGCAAAACTTTCTAAATGGGAGTCAACATCATGCATATAAGAAATATTTTCTAAATCCCTGTTGCATGATTACTTCTACTTTTCCACTCTTGCAGAGATTATATAAGGAAGCATATGAAAAAGCGAAAGGAGTAAGCATTAACTATTGTGAGACTCCACAGTACCAGGTCGACAACACTCTTAAGAACTTCAGTGGGGTAAGTGTGGTGGAGATTTCTCCTTTGCTTCTGCTCCATACATAGTCTTGCTTGCCTTGCTATAACATGTGACTATGTCGCTCCACAGCTGAAATACAAAGAGCCTTACATAACCAATGTCTTGGGCCGGTACATAGGCACCTTTGAGGACCCCTATGAAGCCCATTGCAGGAAAGTTGGAGCCATGAAGAGCGATGTGAGTATGAATGGTACCTATTTTCCTCTTTCCCCCCCTTTCTTGTTCAGTTCATGGTGCTTACTGAACTCTGGTGTTTTCTCTAGAAAAACTATAAAGCAGATTATGAAGACGAAAAGGCTAAATGCTATTTCCCTCAAACCATAACTCAAGAATATGAAGCCATAAAGAAGCTGGACGTGTGCAAAGATGTAAGTCATGGTCCTAGTGAGGTCATATTTTTTACGTGCTTCAGAACTGAAAAAGAAAAGCGTCTCAGTGGTATATTATTTCATAAAATTCTTAAACCAAGAAATAAAATAAAAGATATTACATGATCCAAAAATATCTGAAAGATTGTTGGTGGTACAAGAACTGAATTCAAACATCATAGGCAAATACTGTCAAAATAAATGCTGCCTTCTCCAACTGTACTTTTACTGAATGGAGGCATGAACGATGATAACACAAAGGATCGTCATAAAATGTATCATGAATGATAAAAGCATAAACTTGATGTCTACCAAAAACTAATTGCCACTGAATTTTAAAAAATATTTTCTCCCTAGTCTGCCTACAAAAAGCATCCTGACCAGATCAAGTTTACTTCAGTGCCGGATTCTCTGGTTTTGCGACAAGCACAGATTAATACCAAGCAGCTGAGTGACGTAAGGCTTTGCATGGTCTTTATTTTCTGCTAAGTTGTCTGACAAACAGCACAGCATTAGTTGGGACTTGCAGGTACTTAACATTGCAAAAATGTTAAGTGATTGCTAGGAGTTGTCAGGAACTGCTGGTTGATGCTTAACTAGATTCAGATTTTACGAAATGAAAGTGATCATTTTTGATTGCTGGCCCACTGAAAGTCAAAGACGTTCTTCATTTGATGGTGCCATGAAACTCTTTTCCTCTGTTGTGCGGATACTATCGTAGTGGAAGTATGCTGCTGACACTAGATATATGTGTGGCACGATGTTGATAAATTATAATACCTGTCTTATGAACAGTGTGTTTGCATGAATTTTTTTGTAGCAGTCCCCACACAGTTGCTCTTTAAATCCTCGTTAACTCGTTCTGCCTTTCAGTTAGCGGGGTTAGAAAAAAGTCTGTAGCCATAGTTGGTCTCTAGGAGGAGGAATTCATCCCATAGTGAAGAGCAGTGTGTGTTAGTTATTTATATACCACTATGTGTTCATTCTATATTTCAGATGAATTACAAAGCCAAACATGAGGCTGAAAAGTTCAGATGTTCCATACCTGCAGATGCTCCTTTGTTTCTTCAGTCCAGAGTCAATGCTTACAACATCAGTGATGTACGTATAAGACTTGCATATGATAGTTTTGACTTAATTACATAAAATATTAAATATTGCTATTACTACTAGGATAATAGGGCATGAATCAAACACATAGTAGTGTGATGTCAAGCAGATAAGCAGGGTGTAAGACTAGATGGATGCCTTCTGAAGACCCCGGGGTATCTTTCATAATCCATAGTCAGTACGAGCAAGGGCATTAAAATGAAAAAGAGAATTAACTTAATTTTAGAACAAAAGTGAAAGGTGTTCAAAACATATTGATTCTTGGGGAGAAAGAATGAAGCATGTCAAAATTATGACACAAGAAGAAGGGTGAGAAAGAAAACAAAACAACAAATATTTAGAAAAGACTAGAAGGTCAGGAAAAAGGTAGCAGGAATGGTAGGGAAAGAGGCTAATCAAGTTCTGCATAACTTAACACAACCTGGAAAAGTAGAGCTAAAAGCTGTTGTTGAAAATATTATGGGAGGGTGTGCGATTGAGCAGACATACCTCCAATTATGTGATACATCACAGTTTGGTATCCAGGCAAGGATCAGATGACGATAAAGAATTTGACTAGGTGAATGCATTCTGCCTTTAAGTACTGAAGAGGATAGATTAGTTATATCACATATTTGCATATTGTACATTGTTCATCTCATAAGAGGCTTTTTAACAAGTTTCAAATTTTAAAAAGTGATAATATTTTTAATAGTACTTTATGGTAGCATAGAGAAACATTAAAATGTATATTTCAGTTGGTTAGAAATGTTTGCTCTTAACTTGAAGAATACTTTCATGTTGTCAATCAACCTGAGGTATGGTTATAGATAAAGGCATCTTCTACTACCAGTGTATGTCTTTTGAGGCTTATTCTCCTGATTCCTAGTTCAGGTTGACCCACTTTATTTTCTTCTTCTCTCTTGGTTAGAATTGGTACAAGTATGACTGGGATCAATCGAAAGCAAAGAAGTTTGATATCAAAATGGATGCTATCCCGATTCTGGCTGCTAAAGCAAAACAAAAAATTGCGAGCGATGTAAGTACAGCACAGAGTAATAACACTTAGCTTTCAATCTGCATGCAAAGTTTGTAGCCTGTAAAAATATTTTATTCCAATATTCCCCTGTAGGTTGAGTACAAGAAAGACTACGAAAAGGGCAAGGGGAAGCTTATTGGAGCCTTGAGCGTCCAGGATGATCCCAAGATCTTACATTCTCTGAAAGTGGGCAAACTGCAAAATGACGTACGTAAGCCCAAAATACGATAGAGTGAAAATGGAGTGTGTGGCAAGTGAGAATCTTTGTGATGATGTAGCACAACCCTTTTCTTTTGGCTCCCTGTATTCTAGAGCTATAAAAGCAAGAAAAATTAGTAGCGAAATAAAAATTCGCAACTCATTTTTTGAAATTATAATCTGCATATAGTACTATTTTAACAGTAGCCAGTAAAGAAGACACATACCATATGCACCTGTAGTATTTTGTTAATGTTTTTATGACTATTAAATTTGAGAACTTCCAAGTTTAATAATATATATTTATATAATGCCTAATTATCCTAATTTATTCAGAGTCAAGTTAAGTAGTCAGCTGCCTAATGAAAAAATGTTTCAATTAAAATAATCATGAACATCAATATGCTAAATCATGAATGAACTGGGCGGTGTAAGTGACCTGCCAGTGTGTGCGGTCCCACTCACACAAGCCTCATTGCAGATGCTTGCGACCCCACTTGTGCGAGCATCACCGCAGACATCATGGGTGCTAGCACGCTGTCATAAAATTGAGTTCAAGCCACTCAAAGTGAAGTTTTCCAAAGTTACTTGTATTGTAACTTTCCAATACAAGTTATTCTTGTATTATTCGGACAAAAGGCAAGACAAGTGTGCAATTAAACTTAATTAGTTCCTTTATATTTGTACATATACTTGTCTAATTTCAAAGTTATCTTACTATGATAAGTTATGCCCAACAAGGCTATTCAGGTTACTATGTTCAACAAGGCTACTCAGATAACTGTGCCCAACAAGGCTACTCAAGTTGCTGTAAGTATTGCTGCTCAACTAAGCTACGCATTTACACAATACTCACATAAACTCTCAACACAGGTGATCAAGCTGTGTTAGAGTGGGCTGGAAAGCAGACTTAGAGCATCTCCTGCTCCAACAAGAGTAATCTCAAACTTTGGGCTGTGGGTTCATTCCAGTCTTCTCTTTATACCCAACTAGTTTACTCAGAATCCATGTGTATGGTACATCTTGCCCCAGTCATGTCAGGAACTTTACATTTTTGCTTTCTGTTCCAAGACTCCATGAAAAGTGCAATCTACTGCACTCTTTATGTCCACTAATGTTCTACCTGGTATCACCAACAATAAAGCATGCGTACACACACTCAGAATCTTTCCTTATTAGTAATACACATGTTCCAGCAGCGTGAGTTACCCAGTGAATTCATGAAAAGCCTAGCTATGGTTATATTACAGGCCCCCTATGTTCATAACTTATATCATATTTGTGATATATTCATAACATATAACATAAAATATGTAACAACACATGCACACACGCACACATGCGCCTGCCCCTCCCACAAAACCATCCCCTCTTTCCTCCCTCCCTCCTGCTGCCAACCTGGAAAGGTTGGGGAATTCTGAACTAAAAGAAATATCCATATCAGAAAGCTGTTTACATGGAACATTATTAATAGCCATTATTAACTGATATGAGGTATACTGGCCATTTCATTTATAAACTGATTTGGATTTCCCATAAACACCTGCCTTGCTACTCTTGGAGAGAAAACTTTTGCTAATCTATATCCTGCAATTAAGCCAGGAAGATAGTTCTTATGTGCCCATTCTAATTATGAATTCATAAAGTACATTTAAATGAAATCTTTTGGTATGCATTGTGATGCATATTTTCAGGACAGAAAGGAAACAGAACTGTGTAAGTGGGGATGAGGCATACCCAGAAGGAAGGTTATTTTCCACATGGCTTTTTATAACCCGTTCTCCTTTCTTTTTCATTCTTGCAGAGACTATATAAGGAACTGTACGAAAAAGCGAAAGGAGTAAGCATTAACTATTGTGAGACTCCACAGTACCAGGTCGACAACACTCTTAAGAACTTCAGTGGGGTACGTTTGGTGGACATTTCTCTTTGCTTCTGCTCCATAGTCTTGCTTGCTTTGCTACAACATGTAATTGTGTTGCTCCACAGGTGAAATACAAAGAGCCTTACATAGCCAATGTCTTGGGCCGGTACATAGGCACTTTTGAGGATCCCTATGAAGCCCATTGCATGAAAGTTGGAGCCATGAAAAGCGACGTGAGTATGAATGGTACCTATTTTCCACTTTCCCCCCCTTTCTTGTTCAGTTCATGGTGCTTACTGAACTCTGGTGTTTTCTCTAGAAAAACTATAAAGCAGACTATGAAGACGAAAAGGCTAAATGCTATTTCCCTCAAACCATAACTCAAGAATATGAAGCCATGAAGAAGCTGGACTTGTGCAAAGATGTAAGTCATGGTCCTAGTGAGATCACTTTTTTTTATGTGCTTGAGAACTGAAAAATAAAAGAATCTCAGTGGTGTATTATATCTTGATATTCTTAAAGTAATAAGTGAAATATAAGGTACATGAAAATATTTGAAGCATCATTGGTGGTATAAGAACTGCATTTAAACATCATATACTAAATACTTTCAATATAAATGCAGCCTTCTCCATCTATATTTTTGCGGAATGGATGCATGCATGATAGTAGCAGAGCAGAATGTTTTAAATCATATCATGAAGTAGTTTTGTTTTATTCTTTTCCTAGTCTGCCTACAAAAAGCATCCTGACCAGATCAAGTTTACTTCAGTGCCGGATTCTCTGGTTTTGCGACAAGCACAGATTAATACCAAGCAGCTGAGTGATGTAAGCAACCAAGAAATGGACAGGACCCGGCTTTGCATGATCTTACGTCTTCTGCTAAATTGTCTGACAGACAGCCTAGCGTAGTGATAGCGAACCTTTTAGAGACCGAGTGCCCAAACCTCAACCCAAAACCCACTTATGTATTGCCGGGTGCTGGGTGGGCACGGCCTGCTGGGTGGGCATGGCTACAGTCATCATGGCAGATGGGTGGGCATGGCCAGGGTCGGCATGGCCAGCCCGATGTTGCTCATGAGGAGGGACACCTGTGGGGGCAGGGTTGGGGGAGATCCAGGGGTCTCTGGCAGGTGGGGCGGTGGGCAGGAGGTTGGTTCTGTGGGATGAGGCGAGGCAGGGGTGCCATGTCGCAGGGCAAGGTGAGGCAGGGGCTGGAATGGCTGCTGCCTGACACCATTGGCCCCCGCACACAGAGGCCAGCAAGCGCATGGGAGCTGGGGTGCATCCAGCCATGAGGGACCTCAGCAAGTTAGCGGGCGGCTGGTTGAAGAGGACAGTTGCCATCTCCGAGTGCCGCCTCTGGCACGCGTGCCATAGGATCACCACCACTGGCCTAGAGTTTGCTGGGGCTTGCAGATTCTTTCCATTGCAATAACATGGGTATCTATTTGGAAAGTGAGAATTTTGTGGCAATGCTTTTGAAAACAAATTGAAGCAGTTGCTTAGAATGTGACAGGTTTCATACCTGAGCATGGCAGTGCATCTCAGTTTTCCAGAAGCTTATTCATGTATGTACTTATTTAGCAGTACATTCTCAGACAAGAATCAGATAGATTAGGTTCTCTGTTGCAGACAAAAATTAAGCCCCGAGAGGCAGGCATTGCCCTTTTCAGTTCCAAATGGTCAATGCCTTTACATAGGGTTGTGCTTGTGGAATTTTAAATATGGGCAATTTTTTCTGTCACCCTTCTCAGTTAACAGGTGTTTGTTTGGTACTCAGAATAGCTTAGAAAGATTTACAAACTGTTCATTTTTAACTTCTAGAAAATGCTTATTGTTACTTCAGCAGGTTTCATCCCTATGCCACCTCTTCTGTTTTGTCCCTCCTCCTCTCCTTAGTCTCTGGAGAAACTGACCATGTCATTGATGATGATTTAGATGACTCTAAAATGTTTGTAATTGTACCCTTAATTGTTTTTTTTTAATCTTGAGACCTTTCACATGTCCCGCAAACTGTGGCAGGAAGATGCCTTCCTACCATTCCAGAAACACAGAAATGGATGTGATCATTTCAAATTCAGCCTTGTCCCATTAGAAAAACAATCTGTTGCCCACTATTTTTGTTTTGCTTTAATGTGGCATTTTCCACCATAGGTAATACAAAACTTGTAGTTCAGCTGGTCTGCTGTACCTCATTTCTAGGTAATGTTAAAGAGGAAGGTGAACTGCCCTGCTGCTATTGGCTTCCCCTGGCTCCCTAGTCATCCAACATTTGACAACAGGAGAAGCAAAACTTTCCCATTGTGCCTCAAAGTCATTTTCCCCACAGCTCTGGCAGCCTGTGCTCAGGCTGCCAAAACTTCAAAAGAAGACAAGAGAGCTGCCTGGGAAGAAGCCACAATAAAGTGTCTAATTGTCCTGTCCGACTAAGATATTCTGAAGGACAAGAAAACTGTGGGGAAAGAGAAGTAGAAGGGAAGTTGCTCTTTAACTGCCAATCCCCAAGACAAAGCTGTTTACTCTGGCTTGATGGAGAAGGCATAGCTGTGCCTAGTTCTCAGGGATAGCTGCATACATTTGTTGACCTGTACCAGAGGTCCATCTACAAGTCTTCTGCTATCAGTAATTGACACCAAAGAGGCATTTTTTTTACCTCTTTGTTTACTTTCCTTGTTGATCAAACCTGCTTACCTCATTACTGAGGTAGAAAAAGAGTCAGAATTGGAACCAGTGCATTTGAAGCTGGTGTGCTTTGATGCTGACTCACAAACAGCAGAAAAACTCTTCACTGCTGAAGTCTGAATGTGTTTTTGATCATTGGAATTCCATAGAAAGAGATAGATAGATAGATAGATAGATAGATAGATAGATAGATAGATAGAATTAAATGTCCAGCAATAAAACTGAAAATCTAAAAAATTGACACCATCACATCCTGAAATGATAATAATTTGCATAAAGAAAACATAGAAGTTTGTCTTTTTTGTAGAAATGTTTGTAATAAAATACCTTGAAGGTATTAAAGGTATTAAAATAGGACTCCCACTAAGTACCTATATTGAAGAAATATAAATTTTTGCAATCTTTAATTTATTCTTTATACTCGGAGAATTGTAAATAATCTGTTTTAGATTAATATCAATTAGAGATAAAAACAATGGAAGTATTTACATTGACAATTAGATTTTCTTGGAATATTCCAAAATATTTATAATAATTCCAACACCAAATAAAAATCCACAAATTTCCATCAATGCTTTAGAAATAACAGGAATTATATGTGATTACATTAATCAAATACCTTATAGTCTTATAGATTTTGGTAAATGACATTTATAGCTATCAATTAAAAATATCAAGGGAAAAAATATGTTCAGCTCTAGCCATTTTTAAGCCCACAATATCCTTCTGTGGCCTAAGAAAATAGACTAAATGTTCCAATACAAGGAGAGGAGGATGGAGTTCCATCCTGTCAGAGCAGAAAATAATTCTATATGTATTAGCATACTGTAATGAGTTTCCCATAAATCCTGTTGAATCTGAGTGGCATATAAACCAAGGAAGGGAGGGAGGAAGGGAAGGAGGGAGGGAGGGAGGGAGGGAGGAAGGAAGGAAGGAAGGAAGGAAGGAAGGAAGGAAGGAAGGAAGGAAGGAAGGAAGGAGGGATGTTCTATCCAAATAAGAACTGAAACTGGACTACATTTCAGGCCTCTTTATTCCCTCCCTCTTTCTGGCACTGGATAGTAAGAGGGGGACATATTTTTACCTCTTCTTGGTGAGGAATTCTTCCCATTTCTCTCCTCGTTGCCTTGTGAGCCATTCTCCAGATCGTATTAGTTATACAAACGTCTGTTATTTACTTGACCAGATCTTCAAAGTTAATGCTCAAGCACACCACAAAATTAAACTGTGGTTATCTGAACTTTTCTGAATAAGCCCTGGGGAGGAGATGCTTACCATTTTATAACTCCCTCCATCAGTAGGCTTATTGAAAATCCTATATCATTTCTGTTACTAATAAAGCATTTGGTCCCTGGCAGATATATGGTTCGAGCAAATAGGAAAGTAGTAAATTTTCATAGATTTCAAACATATTTGTCAGGAAAGGAAGTTGGTATTTAAAAAGTTGAAATTGATGCTATTAATGTAAGGGAAGAACTGGTACTCCGTGGGCACCACCATTCTGTCCCATCTGCTCCTTTAGAAGGTTCATCAATTTGACAAGGTAGTCCTTCTGGGAAGGCATTTGGTTTGGGTACTGGAGCAAGGCATTGATGACTTGATCAATAGCGGGGTTAGAAAAAAGTCTGTAGCCATAGTTGATCTCTAGGAGAAGGAATTCATCCCACAGTGAAGAGCAGCATGTGTTAGTAATTTATATTCCACTATTTGTTCATTCTATATTTCAGATGAATTACAAAGCTAAACATGAGGCTGAAAAATTCAAATGTTCTATACCTCCAGATGCTCCTTTATTTCTCCAGTCCAGGGTCAATGCTTATAATATCAGTGATGTGAGTATAATGGACAGCTGCTCTTGTGACTCAATTTCTTAATAAATAATATTATTGCTACTATGTTAATAGGTCATGAATCTAAAATATTTGCGGTGCGATGACTATTAGACAGACAGTGAACAAGCCTAGTTGAATCTTCTTTGAATACATTGGACAGATTCTTGTAATCCATAGTCAGCATGGACAAGGACAGTAAGCTTGAAAAGAACCAATCTAATTAACTATATTTAAAACAATACAAAGACCAAGATTTATCAATACAGTGGATGAAATAAAATGAGAGAATGATATGATGATTTAAGAAGGAAGAGGGAAAGCAGAATTTCTCAGCACATCTAGGAATGTGTTGTGCATATTTGGCAGGAGAAAGTATAGAAACAGAAATGATGTAGAATAGGCCAGTTGGGTGCTAAGACTCTTAGAAGTACTTAGAACAGGGGTGTCAAACTGCCAGCCCACGGGCTGGATGCATCCTGCCAAAAACGCACCCACCCCAGCTCCGGCAATGGGAAAAAAGTCACAATACATCGTGACACGTCACGTGATGCGGCGAGTTTGACACCCCTGACTTAGAATATGAGTGACTGTAATCAGGAATTACTAGAAAAGAGTCTGGGTTATGAGTAGGGATGGGGAGTGAATGACAGGCAATGTGTACATCTAGGTCAGTGGTTCTCAACCTTTCTAATGCCGTGACCCCATAATACAGTTCCCCATGTTCTGGTGACCCCCAACCACTTATACATCACCAGGTGCCAGAGGTGTGGCCAAAGAAAAGGGGAAAAAATGGCGGACAGCCTTGTTTGGCGACCCCCGTGAAATGGTCGTTCGACCCCAAATGGGGTCCCGACCCACAGGTTGAGAACCACTGATCTAGGTAGATGTATCTATAACCAAATAATCATTATATGAACATATGCGTTTTCTCTATGTTTAAGTCTCTCGCTATATTTATATCAATATTCTTGTTGATCAATAGATACATTGATAGATATATAGATAAAGAAATATTCTAAATCTGTCCATTAGTATGGTATAGATTGCCAAAGCAATCTGTACATATAGATCCATCTTATAATGGACTCATTTTGTGAAAGTTACAAATATTTAAAGGTGATTCTATTTCTTGATGATTGCCGCGTAAAGAATGTCAGAATTTATTATTCAGTTGGTTAGAAATGACGATTGTTGCTCTTATCCTGAATAATGTTTTCATTTAGTCAATCAAGTTGAGGTATGGCATTAGATTAAAAAAAAGATTTATCCTTCTGATTCCTAGTTCAGGATGATCCATTTTATTTTCCTCTTCTTTCTTGGTTAGAATTGGTACAAGTATGATTGGGATCAATCGAAAGCAAAGAAGTTTGATATCAAAATGGATGCTATCCCGATTCTGGCTGCTAAAGCAAAACAAAAAATTGCGAGCGATGTAAGTATGACACAGAGTAATAACACTTAGCTTTCAATCTGCACACAAAGTTTGTAGCCTATGAAAATATTTTATCCCAATATCTCCTTATAGGTTGAGTACAAGAAAGGCTACGAAAAGGGCAAAGGGAGGCTTATTGGAGCGTTGAGCGTCCAGGATGATCCCAAAATGTTACATTCTCTGAAAGTGGGCAAACTGCAAAATGATGTAAGTAAGCTCAAATATGGTAAAATGGGGTGTGTGGCTGGAACCTTTGTGATGATGTAGCACAACCCTTTTTTTGGCTCCCTGTATTCTAGAGCTATGAAGCAAAAAAAAAAAATAGTAATGAAATAAGAATTCCTAAATCATTTTTGAAAATTATAATCTGCATCCAGTAGTATTTTAATAGTAGCCAATAAAGAAGACACATACCATATGTACCTTCAGTAACTTGCTAACATTTTTATGATTCTTATAGTCTTTTATGACTATATCAAATTTGGGACCTTTCAATTTTATAATATATATTTATTTAATATATAATTAACCTAATTTATTCACAGTTATGTATAGTGAATTGTCTGATGATACCAATAAAACTGAATATCAGTAGCTCACACTGGTAACAAAACATCTGCAGGCAAACAACTGAGCTCAGAGAGCAGCAAGGACTCCTCAACTGTCTGATGAAAAAGTATTTAAAATAGAATAAAATTAATTCATGAACATTAAAATGTTCAATCAGCAAAGACCTAAATGGGAGATCCGTATTTGACAATTGTCCAACTGGGCCATTAACAACCATTATTAAACTGCATGAGGCGCAGTGGTTGTTTTCATTAGGATGTCACATGTTCTGACTAATGAAGCACTTCAAAGAACTTTCAGGCATGTTTCCTAAAGTCTTTATTTGCAGAGCTACAAATTTTGCCGGTCACCATGTTGGACTGGTTAGTGCCAGAGTCTGAACTTCCTGTCGCTGGCATCAAGCTTTCCTTGCTCAACCCCTCCCTTCTCATGCAGTCACAGGTCACATTATCCAATTAGTGAGAAGGTCAAACGTTTACTTCCTCTTTCTTTCCCGGGCTTTTTCCCCGCTCAGTCTAAGCTAAGTATTAACCCAATAAATGCCAAACAGTTTTGCATATTGTCAAAGCAAGAATATACAGTATTTGCAGCATTGACATCCGGCCCCCCTTACAAGAAGGACAGAACCTGTAAAGTAAACAAAAGCATATGTTAAGGGTTATCTTTCGGTTTGTTGGGGTGTTTCACATGAAACCTTTTGATCAATCTGTCAGCGTTCACTTCACTAGATTTCACTCAGGTGGCTTCAGACAATGGGTATCCCTTCCATTGTACCAAGTACTGTAATTTCCCCTACTTTCAGGTAGGTCCACTATAAGGTCCATAGCTATTTCTTCCCAGGGTTGAGAAGGGTCTGCCACGGGTTGCAGTAGCCCAGGAGTTTTTCCCGGGATTCTTTTTGTTGTGGCACATACAGTACAACTTTTTACAAAGTTTTCCACATCCTTTTTCAGCCCCGGCCACCAAAATTGTCGGCGGGTGAGGTGTAGGGTTTTCAAATATCCAAAGTGTCCAGCCTGCTTTACATTGTGGCTGTGTTTGAGAGCGTTAAGACGGAGCGCTTCTGGCAAATATAACTTCATCCCTTTGTAAGCCAAGCCATCCCTGTATGTTAGGGACGCTTGATTATCTTTGAACCATTGGTCAGTGAGGAGCTCTCGTTTTATTTTCTTCACTCCAGGGTCATCCGGATTGGGGACCCTGCGAGGTGTAGGTTGAGTGACAGTTTGTGGATTGGGAATAATTGCCTCGTTAACCTGCTCTCGTTCACTTTTGTACTGGGGTAACCGGGATAGCGCATCAGCTAGAAAGTTCTTTCCTCCTGGTATGTACTTTAGAGTGAAGTTGAAGCGGTTAAAGTACTGTGCCCACCATACTTGCTTTGGTGACAATTTGCGAGGGGTTTTCAGTGCCTCTAGGTTCTTGTGATCAGTCCATACCTCAAATGGCACCTTGCTCCCTTCTAGATAGTGTCGCCAGTTCAATAGCGCCCACCTAATTGCGAAGGCCTCTTTTTCCCAGATTGCCCATCTTCGCTCGCTCTCAGTGAATTTCTTAGAGGTGTAGGCACAGGGTTGCAGGATCCCATTTTTGTTTTTTTGAAGTAACACTGCTCCAACCGCCACATCGCTGGCGTCGGCTTGAATCACAAAGGGTTCCCCTGGGCAGGGGTGCTTTAGAACCGGTTCAGCGGCAAATAGTCTCTTTAAATTCTCAAAAGCTGTTTGACAGCTCATTGTCCATGCTAGTGGTTGGCCCGGTCGTGGCTTCCCTCCTCCTTTGCCTGTTTTGAGTAGTTCTGTAAGAGGAAGGGCAATCTCGGCAAAAGAAGGGATGAATTGACGATAAAAGTTGGCAAAACCCAGAAAGCTTTGGAGCTGTTTGCGAGTCCTTGGGGGTTGCCATTCGATTATAGTTTTTACCTTGGCCAGATCCATTTCAATACCCTCATTGGAAATTCGGTAGCCAAGATAGTCTAATTGGGTTCGGTGAAATTCACATTTTGACAATTTGACATACAGCTTGGCATTCAATAGTTTCTTTAACACTTCTCTCACTAGTTTTACGTGATCAGTCATGTTTGTGCTGTATATCAGGATATCATCAAGATACACCAAAACCCCTTTGTACAAGTGATCATGTAGAACCTCATTAATCAACTGCATAAATACAGCTGGGGCCCCCTGTAGTCCAAATGGCATGACTTTGAACTGATAGCTCCCCATAGGGCAGTTGAAGGCAGTTTTCCACTCGTCTCCCTCTTTTATTCTCACCCGGTAGTATGCCTCTCTTAGGTCTAACTTAGTGAAGACACTCCCCTTAGCCAGGTGGGTCAATAAATCCTTTAGGAGGGGGAGGGGGTATTTATTTTCCACACTTACAGCATTGAGTCCCTTGTAGTCTACGCAGAGACGAAGAGACCCATCTTTTTTCTCTTTGAACAACACAGGGGCTCCCACGGAAGATTTGGCCCGTTCAGTAAACCCCCTCGCTAGGTTCTTGTTCACATATCGCTGCATCTCCTCCATTTCGAGGGGGGACATAGCATACATCCTCGGACGTGGGAGTTTGGCTCCGGGCACCAGTTCGATGGAGCAGTCATTGGGTCTGTGAGGGGGTAGGGCATCACATTCTTTTTCACTGAACACCTCCGCCAGGTCCAAGTATTCTTTGGGGATGACTGGTTCACCTGGGGTCCGTGAGACGGCCATGTGCGCTCGCTCATTGGGTGGCCTAAGATGCCCAGTAACATCTGTTGAATCAGTGGGGGGATCAGGTCCTATAGGTAGTCTCACAATTCTCATTCCTTTCTCCCACCAGATAAATGGCTTCCATTTGTCCAACCAGGCTAGTCCCAGGATCACTGCCTCGGTCATCTTTGGAGCCACCAGGAAACGAATAAACTCCCAGTGTGCACCTATTTCTAGGCGTAAGGGCTCCGTTAATTGTGTAATAAGAGTCCCTCCCATCAGGGAGCCATCGGCTTGCTCAAATCTCATCGGTTTGGAAAGCTGTTTTGCCCTTATGCCCATTTTCATGGCAAACGCCAGACTAATAATGCAGCGGGTACATCCCGAATCAATTAGTACGTTTAAGTCTATTTGTGCCCCAGACGTAGGGATTACAAGTTTGGCGGGCAGTGAAAAAGGCAGGATTTGTTGACTCACCATTGGGTCGTTTTCTCCTTCATCGTTGCTATCAAAGAAGGGAAGAGCAGGGGCAGGTCCACCTGGAGTCTTGGCATTCTCCTGTGTGTGGGGTGTAACCTGGGCGACTGGTTCTTGCGTGAGTCGATTAGATTTTTCTCTTGGTAGCCGCTGAGCAGGTTTCTTTTGCATCGCCGGTCCTGGCTTGCTCTGCAGTCGAGGGTAGGGGACTGGACAGGTGGCCGCTCGGTGTCCTCCTTGTCCACACCGGAAACACTCGAAGGAAGGGCGTGCAGGTGGCCTGGGTCTCTCAGCCCTTGCAGTAGTTGAAGGCTTTCGTGGGGGTGAATGCTGTCCAGGTAGTTCTGGTTGCTGTTCGGGTTCCTGTGGGGGAGGCTTTTTATAGCGAGAGAGCTTAACATCCAGCTTCACGGCCGTCTGGTACCACTCCTGCAGCCGATCAGGTACTTCTCGATAGATGCAAGCCTGGAAGAGGTGATCATCTAATCCCTCGATGAAGTGATGGATGAGGGACTGCTCAGGCCACCCCTCTATTCGACCTGCCATCTTGCGGAACTCTCGCACGTACTCCAGGGCAGGCCTCCCTGCTTGTTTTATTTTGTGAATTTGTCCTGATGCTTTGAGGCCGATGGATGGGTCTTCAAATCATTCTCTCAGTCCTAAGAGAAAGAGATGGGGATCCTCCAATTCGAGGGCTTGCTCGCTGTATAGATTGTTCAGCCATTCAGATGCCTCCCCCTCCAGGTTGGCCCCAATGACGTCAACCATGGCCCCTGGTTCCGGATAGAGATAGGCCCAGCGATTTAGATGAGAACGCACTTGGTTGAAGAAAAAAATCAGCTTCTCTGGATCCCCATCAAACGTTGCATTGAAGGGTGGTGCAAGCACAGGCTGCTGTGGCCCCCACTGGGGCTGGTTCCATGGCTGCTGGCCAGCGGGGTTGGATGGTACCCCCTGCTGCTGTAGGCCTCCCAATGGTGGCTGCGCAAGTGGGGGTTGTAGTGGTCTTCTCTGTTGTTGGACTGCAGGGGGTGGTGGTGCCCTCTGCTGCTGCTGATCATCCATCTGCTGGGGAAACCCATCTACCCATTGCTGCAGATGCCTCAGACTGGAACTCACCCTCTCTTCAGGGTTGGGGTCTCTGGCTGGCAAAGGCAGGGTCTGACAGGCTTCCTGCTGGGCTCCCCATCGCTCTTGTGGCCACCCCAGTTGCTGTAGGCCCCAACCTGGCTGCAGATTTATGCCCAGGGGTTGCACGTTTGGGGGCTGTGGCCAACCTCCTTGCTGTGGCTGTTCTCTGCCCAGCTGCTGATTTCTTGGCTTCTGTACCACCCCAAGACATTGCAAGGCCTCTATTGGCTGTGGTAAGTTCAGAGGACATGGATCAGCCACTTGCTGGGGAACCCAATTTCCCCTTTGTTGCAGAGGATTCAAACTGGGATTCTCTCTCTTAGGGATGAAGGTTTCACTTTGTAGGGACTGTTTTCTGTTTCTCATTTCTAAGTTTTGAAATCTTTCCAATGACTCACCCATAACTGTGTTATCTGTCCATGCTGCTTTTGAAGTCTTCGCTCTCAGCTGGGAAATCTGCCAAATTTCACCCTCCCCCGGCTTGCTGGCTGTCGCTTTCCCCCCCGGGGAAACTGCTGCAGCTACGGGGCTGGTTTCAGGCAATTTTTTTTTTCTCCATAATGAGATCTCCCCCGAGGCTGCTGTTGATAAATCGGGACGTAGATCATTTGAAAAGAGTGTGGATTCTGGCATGATGTCACATGTTCCGACTAATGAAGCACTTCAAAGAACTTTCAGGCATGTTTCCTAAAGTCTTTATTTGCAGAGCTACAAATTTTGCCGGTCACCATGTTGGACTAATTGATGCCAGAATCTGAACTTCCGGTCGCTGGCATCAAGCTTTCCTTGCTCAACCCCTCCCTTCTCATGCAGTCACAGGTCACATTATCCAATTAGTGAGAAGGTCAAACATTTACTTCCTCTTTCTTTCCCGGGCTTTTTCCCCGCTCAGTCTAAGCTAAGTATTAACCCAATAAATGCCAAACAGTTTTGCATATTGTCAAAGCAAGAATATACAGTATTTGCAGCATTGACATAGAATTTGTGATAGATTTTTCATAAACAAATTCTAGCCACTGTTGAAATCAACCTATCTGAATCTATGCATCATGGGTTTAATTCAGATTACATGATTTTTTTTCTAGGCGATTAGGGCCTAGTTGCATGAATGTCTCTTTTGGTTGGGGTACTAATATATTTTATTGCTATTTTATAGTTTATATACTGAGTTTTCTTTCTTTCTTATTATATATTTTTTGTTATTCTTACTTTTGTAGTATGCTGCCCAGAGTCAAATTGTTTCAGTTGGGTGGGCTTACAAATGTAAGCAAAAATAAATAAATAAATAAATAAATTCCATCAATAAAATATGTACTATAATGTTTCCATCCTAATTATGGATTCAGAATGTAAATTTGGATGAAACCTTTTGGAATATATTGTGGTGTATATTTCAGGATAATAGGTGTGTAGGTGGGAAGCCAGGCAGACACAGAAGGAACAACATTTGCAACATCGTTTCCTAATCTCCCTTTCTCCATTTTTTTCCACTCTTGCAGAGATTATATAAGGAAGCATATGAAAAAGCAAAAGGAGTAAGCATTAACTATTGTGAGACTCCACAGTACCAGGTCGACAACACTCTTAAGAACTTCAGTGGGGTAAGTGTGGTGGAGATTTCTCCTTTGCTTCTGCTCCAGACATAGTCTTGCTTGCCTTGCTACAACATGTGACTATGTCGCTCCACAGCTGAAATACAAAGAGCCTTACATAGCCAATGTCTTGGGCCGGTACATAGGCACCTTTGAGGACCCCTATGAAGCCCATTGCAGGAAAGTTGGAGCCATGAAGAGCGACGTGAGTATGAATGGTACCTATTTTCCTCTATTTTTTTCCTTTCTTGTTCAGTTCATGGTGTTTATGCTGTTTTCTGGTGGTTCCTCTAGAAAAACTATAAAGCAGACTATGAAGACGAAAAAGCTAAATGCTATTTCCCTCAAACCATAACTCAAGAATATGAAGCCATAAAGAAGCTGGACGTGTGCAAAGATGTAAGTCAATGTTACTGTGAGATTTTATATCTGTATGTACCTTAGTCCAGAGTCTTTAAAAAACTGCTGAAGTGTTCCTTTAAAAAGGTAAACTTAAATATTACCATGCTAATAAATGTTTCCTTGGATTGGTCTTAACTCATAATGATCATGCACATGAGGGCTCTTGTTCCACATTCCTACCCTCTGTGGACACCCATCCACATAGTTTTCTTGCCATTAGAAATGGAATTAATCATTTTTCTTAAACAACCCAGATATAATGCTGAAAGAGCCACAATGTTTTCATGTAAGGTGAAATTGGAATCGGTTACGTCACATGTGACGCCCAATCAGAATTTAAGAAACCACAAAACTGTTTCAACGAAGCACAGACTAGAGGCATTTTCCTAGCAGTGTTCATTGGTTCAAACACTTCCTTCTGAAGAAATCGGTCCGAAGCCTGGTAACAGATGCCTTTGAAGCATCACCTGCGCAATTTTAATTTTTTTATATTTTGGCAGACCGAAATTGGACTTTGTAGTAGGTCTTGCTTCTCCAGTTTTGTTGCTGTTTTTCTATTACTGCGCTGTTCAGATATACATATAGGATTCATGTGACATCTGGTGGTAAGGAGACTGCAGTTTAGTTACTTACTGGAGCAGACCATCTGCCGTATAATCATCCATTTTCTGCTGTTTCAATGGCTTGGACAAGCTTTGTGCTGCAGAGTGAGCATGCTGTCTCTTTCTCCTTTCCCCCCATTTTTAAAAATCCTGGCTTGTAGTATTGTTAAAATGCAGCTAGATCAGATTGGTAGCCTCTCCAGTACATGTGAGTTTGTAAAAGTCAGTCATGGATTAAAAATACAAAGTTACTTTACTTTTGGAGACTCTCTTTACAGTCATTGCTGCTTGTCCGCCATCTTGGCTCTTATCCCCTTTTGACTTAGTTTTTACTAGTGGTTATTTACTATTTTGGCATTTTTTTGTATGTCTGTTTTATATTTCAATGTTTGTTGTTCATTGCAGATGTTTTATCTGTGTTTTATGAATGTAAGCTACCACAAGCCCCTGTTGTTTGCAGCAGGAAACAAATACAACAAATATTGCCATAAAAGCTGGCTCATGCGTGTATGGATGTTCTTCGTTAAAGCAGGGCAAATGTTTGAAAGAGACTGAAGATGCTTTCTAGACATGATTACTAAACTCTGAAGCCCAACATTGCCCGAGAGATATTGGCTGTGAAAAGCTACACCAGTATATTGGAATAAAGCATCTTTCTGGGGAGTGTTAAAGTACCTTTGTCTTTTTCAAAGCTGCCTTGTGTGTTTGAAAAACTAGCCCGGTTGCTTTCACACATGTGCGGGACACCACCACTTCATTTTACAGACAATCCCTGCACAGGCAGACATGCAGACCCTGCAGGAACAGATCTGGAAACATCTGTAAAGCCTTGCAAACCGTTGATGGTTTAGTCTTTTGAAGAGACGAGTTTTGTTTCCAATATGTTGCATAGATTTACTACTAATAGGCTTGATCACCAGCAGTGCAAATAGAGATTGTAACACTGTATCTGTGTGTAACAAGCATGGGACAATATGCTTCTATTCAGGTCTTTTAGTTAAAATAGCAAAATGTACATCTTCACTAATCAGAAGACTTTAAGATTTGTAAACAGCAGTGGGTTGTTTAGTTATACTGTTGATGACTGAATGGACTATATTAGTATGCTAGAATTTTTTTAAAAATATTTTTTTTGTAGATACTGAAAAGTAGAACCGTAATTTGATATATATAAAAAAGTAAATGCAATTACCTTTTTTTTCTCATTTGTCTAGCATGCATACAAGAAACATCCTGACCAGATCAAGTTTACCCCTGTGACAGACTCGCTGGTTATGGTACAAGCACAGATTAATTCCAAGCAGCTGAGTGATGTAAGTAACCTAGCAACTCAAACCAAGTTTCATCTGGCCTTATTTTATCAGATGCTTTCTCTTCTAGTAACGGGTTTCTATTCATGAAGTTGTAGTTTTGTCACCTGAATGTTGAAAACGTTCCAGTTTATGCTTTTCAAAACATACCATACGAGGAACAAAACATTTTGAAGAATATCAAAATGTCTCATTATTCTCTAGACCAGGGATGGGCAATTAATTTTCCCACATGAGAAACTGGACTCTTGTGGAGTGCCAAAACAATAAGGCCATGAAGATGTGTAGGCATGCATGCACACACATAAGTAAATTGAAGAAAAAAATAGCAATCACCTTCAAAATAAAAGCAACCAAAGAACCAGATGTGGCCCAGGGACTATAAAATGCCCAGATCTGCTCTAGACCATACCAATCCAGCCATCCTGAGGATAATCCAAAAGCTTTCTCAATGTAAATTTTATGGAAATGTGAGACTGGAAGATGACTTCTTGTTCCAAAGGATTTACTTCTGGAAATTTTTTGGATCACCCCTGGAACAACCAAATCCATAGTAGTCAAAAAGAATAATGGAATAGTTCAATATTCCTTGGAATGTTTTGTTTCCAAACTTGTATATTTTTGCACATGTTTAATACCAGAGTCAATAAAACAAGTAGCAATATAATTGGAAAAACAAGGGCTGAGCTTGTAATTAATCAGCAGGGATGGAGAAGTTGTTAATGTTGCTTTAACATAGGAGATCTATTTTTGACACCGTTTTGTGGTAATGCTTCTTATTTTTAATTTTCAAAAGATGTATGCTATGAAAGCAGATGGGGATCTGTTACTGTTGTGTTCATGAAAACAAAAGTCCCTTCTATCTTTATGCTAACTGACATTGATCCAATCCTTCCTGAATTAACTGAACAATGTAAACATACTTATTTACTTGATTTATACTGTGCCTTTTTATTGTGATGGTTATTAAAGTAGAGTGGTACCTTGGCACTCAACTGCTTTGAAACTGATCGAATTTGGTACTCAATGCACTTTGACATGAACATGTACTCATTGTTTGTTTGGTACTCAACGCACAAGGGAGAACCTGTCGGTGTGTGACTCACTACATTATTCCATAGGGGAAAAAATTGTTTGGTACTCATTGTTTTTGGTACTCATTGTGCCTCCCGGAACCAATTAAGGATGAGTACCGAGGTACCACTCTGAAAAATGTTTACTTTAGTGGTTTGGATTCCCCTCTTATTTTGCTCAAACATTAAAAGCCCATGCTAGCATGCTTAACTGCTATCCTCCAAATGATCACTTTTTATGTGATTTTCATTTTGCATTTCAGTTGAACTACAAAGCCAAACACGAAGCTGAGAAAAACAGATGCTCTATCCCTCCAGATGCTCCCTTATTCCTCCAGTCCAGAGTCAATGCCTACAACATCAGCGATGTAAGAGTCTTATGAATGATGCTTTCACAGCTAAAAAAAAACCAAGCTACTGAGGAGAATCATAATGCTGTTCATGACAGTGATGATAATAAGACATAAAACAGGACATATTTGATTGTCAGGTAACACTTATCAGGAGGATTAGTTTAAAGGCAGAGAACTTAGATCAGCACTTAGATTATCTTCATGATCAGCTGTCATCACTTCCAGTTAGTTTGGTGAGTAGCATCAGCTTTGGGGAAAGGCCAATGATGAATTAAGAAATGAGATACTGAACAGGATGAATAGATGGCAACAAAGAAGGAAGAAAAGAAAACTATTAAAATAGATATTTAGGAGATTCTATAGATGCTGGTAAGAAAAAACATGCTAGGGAAAGAGGCTATTGAGGTTAACCAGGAAGCTATGAAGACCAAGAAATCACAGCAAATGTTAGTGTGTATATGTGTATTCCTATGTGAGAATTCACGGACAGAGATTCACTTGAAAAACCAGTGAAGGAAAAGACTTCATTTAATAAATGTTTAATTATTTACTATGGATAGAAAAAAAAAAACAATTATTCTACAGACATCACTGCTTTCCAGCTTTGAAGAAAGGTTCTTTAGGGTACATGGACCATAATGAAGAGCTTCATTCTAGACTGATGTCCTGAAATTAGATCTTACATTGTGTGGATTATATCTTTGACAGCCTTTGCAATATAAAGTAAAGTTATTCTCATAAGGGGCTTACTTTATACAAATTCCACATATTTACTGAGTGAATGTTAAAGAGCTTGAAATCCTATGCATCAAAAGATTGGTCAAAAAAGATTATTCTATTGTTAATCTACTCATAATAACATGCACATTGAAATAGTTATGCAGTTATAGGGTTATCTACTCCCTAAGACAAATCTATGGATTGTATGTAATACATTTTGGATTTTATGTCATGACTTGTTTGTATATTTTTCTCTTCTCCTTTGGTTAGAATTGGTATAAGTATGACTGGGATCAATCAAAAGCAAAGAAATTTGACATCAAGATGGATGCCATTCCAATTCTAGCTGCAAAAGCCAAGCAAAAAATTGCAAGTGATGTAAGTGATGTTACACAGAAATTAAGGTAGCTCTTGAATTGATTTACATTTGCAGCCATTCAAAGTACATTATTGTCTTGTGACCATACAGGTTGAATACAAAAAGGGTTATGAACAGAGCAAAGGCAAGTTAATTGGAGCTCTGAGTATTGAAGATGATCCCAAAATGATACATTGCCAAAAAATGGCCAAGCAACAGAGTGATGTAAGTACAGATAGACCAAATAATATGTGGTTTGTTGATATGCTGATTTCTCTGGAAATGTTAATTTAGCTAGATGTAAAATCATTTTCAGAAGATATTTCTTTAGAGTGTCCCTTTAGGTGGAGTTTACATTCAGTAAATTCTTAATAAAGGACCACTGATCTATAATTTTGAAATCTTAATGATCAAGTTCAGAGTGTTACATCCTGTGATGGGGAATAATAATACACCTTTTGAGGAAAGTGGGTTCTCATAATTGTCTAAGAAAATGAGGAAATGCAAATGTTAATAAAAATAATACTTGAGCTATTAACCTGAATACTTACGAAGTAAGTAGAAAAAGTAGGGGAAAATGAAATATTAGGTTATCAGTAGATGCACCAAATTTTTAGAATAACTCAGGCATATATTCAGAAGTGCATATACCTATTGATGTCGGCTTATTTGAAAGTCAGCATAATCCCAACCTAGTCTATTTCTTGCATATGACAGTGATCATTTCAGAAGACCTTCTCATGTTACAAAAAAAGTATTCTTTAAAAAAGCTGTGCCTGTTTTTAGCATACCCACTGGATATTGTAGAGGGCTTCTTTTTTTTCAAACTTTAAATGGTTAATGACTTGTATTAATTGTACCGTAGCTGCTCTATAAAAAAGGTTATGAAGCATCAAAGACCAAATACACAGCACCACTGGATATGATTCCTGTTGTACAAGCAAAGAAAGCCCAGATGATCGTCAGTGACACAGATTACAGGCATCGCATCCATAATTATTCTTATCCTCCGGATAGTATTAATGTGGAGCTGGCCAAGAAGGCTAATGCTATACTAAGTGACGTAAGTAGCAACGTTTCTTCAAACCTAGCATTGTTGAACTGAAGAATACTTCATACAGACAAGAGAGTTGCAGTGTATTTCTGTAAACCTTTTCCAGAGTTTGACAACTGAGGCAGGAAGCAACCCAACTGAGCATTGTCTATTTTGGCCTTCCCTAACTGCTGTCCTCCAGGTTTGTTGGGAATATAAGTCCCAAACATCTGTTCAGCATGTCTAAAACCTAAAGTGGCCATCGACTGTCTTGAAAATATGCTGACCTGTAATTATCCATACAGCATCATTAAGGGAAGGATGATTTAAAGTATTAAAATATAGACTGGTGAGAATTGGTGAAAAAGAGAATAAATGTAAAGACTGAAAAGAAATTCTGCAATTTGAAAAGAATAATAGGTAGCTGCTATCTAGTACAGTACAAAGATTCAAATGCTGTTCAGTGAAATGTCCAAATCAAATCGACTTTTAAAATCAGTTTGATTATTCAGGTTGAATCACTTAGTCAAAGAAAGTATATTTGAATCAGTTCAATGATTACAAATGTTTCATGCAGGCACTTCTGAAGAAGTTCAGAAAGCCAGATCAGTTTGATTGCGTGACTGATTTGAATTGATCAACAGACTTGAGTTCTGAACCCAATAATTGATTTGAATTAAATGGGGGATGTTCCAAACACCCCTGCTTTCAATGTTTCCTTGTTGTTTTCAGTATAATTTTCAATATTTTTTTCCTTGGGATATAAAATAAAACTGAAGAAAGGTTTAAAACTATAAAAATGTTTTGTAGCTTGTCTGTGTAACAGAGATAACATATATTTGCAATATCCTATTGCTTGTAAAGGATAATCTGGAATTCAGATAGCTTCTAAAAGTATTATACGATTCCTGCCCATGTATGAAGTCCTAACTATTACATAAAGCCAAGTGTTGCTTTCAAACTGAGTTCAGCTTCTAGTGATTGTATAGAAAAATTCTTATCCCAGGATGTTTTTTTTTTTAAATGTCTTAGTCTAGCTTTACAGGTCTGGTTTTTCCAGATGGACCTTATAGATCAAGCACCTTTCAGAGATGATCCTGCTTTCATTTAGGTTGTGCTCCTACTTAATGAAGCACATTGCACCAGTTTTGGAATAATTTCATCATTTTATTTTTGGCAATTACATTGTTTTTGGCAATTATCTTAGTTTTAATTCATGAATTATAGTTTCTATTGGCTACCTTAAAAAAATGTTCCATCTACATAAAGGACAGCTCAAATAAATTGTCACATAAACCTGAAGACAAGGATTTCCCATTTTTAAATTCATTATGGTCTTTTCCAGAATGAATATAAAGCTGATTACAACAGTTGGATGAAAGGATGTGGCTGGATACCTTATGGATCCCTGGATGCAGAAACAGCAAAAAGAACTTCAGAGTACGTAAGCGAGGTAAGTAAAACATAAAGAAAGTCAGAGTTATTTCAGTTTAGTTATGGGGGTTCTGAAAAACTTCTCTTTCTTTTAGTTTTCTTTAAAAAAATCATTTTGTTACAACATATGAACGTTGTTATTTGTTTTTATTAATGGAACTATTTTTCTTTCTAACTGAATACTTTCTCTGGAACCTACGGAGGGCTATAGGAATGAAAGCACAACTGTTGGCTATTGGTTTCATTATCATGGCATCAGAGCCACAGTGGTGTCATAAGGGAAAAAAAAACAAAACAAAAGGGTTTTGTGTTCAGGGAGATAATGGGAGGACAGAGAAGTGGAACATGAAGGCATCTATGTGAGCAGACATCGGGAAACCAAGGAAAAAACAGTGGACTAGTAAGAACGGAGTAGCTCCTAAAAGGAAAGAACAGGCACTGGTAGAGTGATCTAGCAAGCCAGTGAGCCCTGCCTTCCTTACGCAGATGGGAAGGACAAGGAGTAGGGGAAAGACCAATCAGTTTGAAGTCTGAACTGAGTACCAGTCCTATTCTGTTATCAACTCTCTCCAGTCTGGACTGGAATTTCTGAAAAAGACAAAGAACCTAGGTTGCTGTGTGAAATTTGCTTTCTCCTCCCTTCTCCCTTGTCGCTTCTCCTTCTCCTCCCTCTTCTATAGCAGTAGAAACAAATTGAAGTTTTAAGTTCATGTGGTTGGTTAAATAATCCATGAATACAAGTATCCATAGTTAGTTCTACTTTGCTCGATCACTCTTAAGCCATAATGTGGTACAATATGATGTATATGGTGGTTAATTGTGGCCCAGTATGTATATAAACTGACTACGCTAGAATAAACTACACTTCTTTTAGGAGAACTTTATTTATTTGCTTGCTTCTAATTAAATAATTACAACATTGCAACCCAATTCTTGGGGTAGAATAAGCGTTTTGCATAGGAAAATGTTAATGTTTTAGATTCATCAAACTCTTTCAGCCTTGATTACTTTTTAAAATCTTCCAAGACATGGACTTTTTTTTTTTTTAAAAAAAAATCTTTAGTATTGATTTTCGGTGAAGTAGTTGATAATGATTAGAAGGAAGCCATGGAAAAATTCAGTAAATGAGATTGATTTGTTTTTTCATAAACAGAAAAAATACCGTCAGCATCCAGATACTATTAAATTTACACAAATTGAGGATCATCCTACTGTGGTTCAGGCTAAAATCAATCAAGCCCAGCGGAGTGATGTAAGTATGGGTACTGTCTGTATATTTGTTAGCATTTTGATTAATGGCATTATAAATTTGCTGCAGAGAACCATTAAAAGACTAAGGAGTCTTGATCAGATGTAACTTATACTTCTGAACTGAAACCAAACCTGTAATTTGGACTAATAGTAATAAATTATAACGTTGGTTTTTGGTTTTGGATGTCACAGTGATTTTCACACTTGATTCCTCTTCAGGTTCTTTATAAAGCCAAAAATGAAGAAAGAATTCACAGTTATAACCTCCCATCAGACGCGCCTCAATTTATCCAGGCAAAGGTTAATTCCTACAATATCAGTGATGTAAGTTTGCTTTTGGCAATTTTTAAAATGGAACTTTAGTTGCAGATGTAGTTGATGGACATTAAACTGATGACTCAATAAATTCATTCTCTTTCAGACTTATTACAAACTTGGATTGGAAGACCTGAAGTCAAGGGGCTATGACTTGAGGAGTGATGCCATTCCCATTAGAGCTGCTAAATCTGCCAGGAAGGCTGCCAGTGATGTGAGTGTGCCTAGCATAAAGAGTGGTTTATTTGGAGGCAATTCACTTTTAGGACTTGACACCACTTCATCAGCCTGGTGTCAAAAGCCCATCCAGGCTACATCACCTTCGTTCCAGTGGACTGATTTCTGAATTAAATCAATCCCAGAAAACATTGGTACTTTTCTGGAATCACTCTAGGTAGCGAGATGGGTGGCCTATACATTTAATAAATAAATAAATCTGTTTATAATGGGTTGTACGGTTTTGTACGGTTTTACTAGCCATCTTTTAAGCACTCTCGACCTGTTAAGTAGTGGATGAATCTCTATTAGGCAGCAAAACCTTGACAACTCTTGAGTTAAGAATGTCTTTAACTTTTCAGTTTCATGGAACTTCAGAGTGCAGAACTCGAACAGCGCTCTGCCTTGTCTTTTTCAATTACCTCACTGCATCATTTGCATCTTGGTTATGGGTAGTCTTTGCAGAGCGGAATGCCCTCCCATCTATAGCTTGTCAGGCCCCAACACTGCTTCATTTCAGGAGCCTTTCCAAGCTTTAACTTTTTATGAGTCCCTTTCCAGGCTGGTAACTCCGCCAATAGTTTATACTTGTTATTTTCCATGAATTGTTTCAGTTATTTCTCTTCTCTCCCCTCCATTTTATTCTGTTTTATAATCATAGTAAGCTGCTTCAGATATTTAAACAGTGGTGTTTAAATAACTTTTGATAAATAATATATCAGTGAAATAGTTTAGTTTCTTATTTTGCTTTACTTTTCTCAGAGTATAACATGTATATTATCTTTTTGTAAAACGGTTTTATTGGTTTTTTCCATTTTTATAAAAGCTTAGGACACAACATGGTGGTCAGGGTGACAAATCCATTGAAGACAAAATCATATAAGTATAGCTAAGATTAATTATCAAAAATTTTCTATCTATTTCCTAAATATAATATTGCTTATTAAAATTAATAGAGTTTTAGGTAAAATTCAATCAAACAAAAGTCATCAATCACATTGCGATTATAATAATCTATATCCTGTTTTTAAGCTTTACTAATTACAGTTCTCATATTCCAATTACGTTTTAATGAACATATAGTTGGGATTTCAGGTATCCCTAATGATAGATCATTCAATGAGACTAATTTTTTTCCTATCACAAATAGCTCTTCCTCTATCTCTATTACAACATGATTATCATATTTAAAATAATAATATAACTCCAACAAATACAAGTCTATTTTAAAGAATATATTCTGTCATTTCATCAATCTACGTCAGTAAAAAATCTTTTTAACCCCTTTAATAAAGTTTAGACCTTCAAATACTTATCAACTATAATATCAGAAAATTCCCATCCTTCATTCATTATTAAATCAGACAAAATCTCTCTCTCTATTACAGCATAATTATCATGTTTAAAATAATAATGTAAGTCCAACAAATACATTTCTATTTTTAAAAATATCTTCTATCATTTCATCAATCTACATCTATCAAATCTTTTTAATCCCTAATAAAGTTTAATCCTAATAAAGTTTACTCCTTCAGCTATGATAACAGTAAATTCACATCCTTCATACGTTATTAAATCAGACAAAATCTCTAAAGCCTATTTAACCCATCAAGTAACATTTTATATCACGTTTAAACCCAACTCCAGCTTTCTTTCTATGCCAAGTTGGTTCCCATATTAAAGCTTTTCGGTTATCGAGCCTCAAAATTTGGTTACAAAAATTTCTGACCAATTCAAACTGAACAAAGTTTTCTTCCCTTTCTGCCAATATCATCTGAATGTTATATTCACTTTTATTCCATGTTATAGTTAAAAGTAAGTTATCCACTTTGTTGTAATTTTCGAAGAATTGTATCTTGATGTCAATCTCTGTTGGTTTTGGTAGTTGAACTGAGTCAATTATGGTGATTTTTTGGTCATCGAAGTTGTCCATCAGTTGTAAGTAATGTGTAAAATTAGTTGGCTCAATGGTTTCCGCATTTTCTCCCAGTGTAAGTTCACAATTGGGTTGTAAGCATAGTTCCTCTATCTCTTTAAATTGTATATCTTGATGTATAGAGGCATGTTCAGGATTACTCTGCTCTTCCTCTATTGATCCTTGTTGTATAACTTGATTCATCATGGGAGGGTCAATTTGAAGTTCCAAAGTAGCATCTTTAAGTTTTCTCCAAGGTTTCAAATAGGTTTTGAAGTCTTCTGTGAATTCTAAAAATTTTTCCAGTATTAAATCATAGTCAAGGTGTGGGTAACTTTCTTCCATTTTGATGGTAGATTAGCCTATTCCTTTATTGGAGACTGTATTTGAAAAAAAATCCACAAATGTCCACCTCCAAAGTTCTAATAGCCAGCTTCACCACCCAGCTGTCAAGTTATCTTTTCTCTTCTATTATCATGTGAAAGTCCAATCCCTCTTCAAATAACAAGGAGAAGTACAGTTGCAATGTCACTTTTTGCCATCAGATGTCCTTAGTGGACTGTAAAGTCCTTTTTCCAAGTTAATGAAGTTAAATAATTTTTTTTCTCTCTTTCTTTAAAAAGAGAGGTATCTCCAGCATTATAAAAATTGAAGGTAACAGTGTCCTCTTTTTATTCTTTTCCCCTAAATATCCCCCCCCAAAGAAGTCCAATAGTAAGAAAAACAAGCAGAAAAACAAAAAAAATCTTAATTTCTTTCTTTTTAGCTCTTTTTCCTATATAGGCAGCCGCCGCTTTCTTTAAAAAGGGAAATAGTCAACAACTCTTTACAGGAAAGTAATCAGGACAGCGAGAGAAGGAAAAGGTCTCACCCGGATTCACCACAGTGGTTCTTCATGCTTAGATGGTCTTTTGACTTGCAATTGGTGCGGCTAGGTGATCGGCCATTTTACTGGCCGATCTTCTTCTCCGTCGGCCCTCAGAGTTAGCTCGGACAGCTGGAGGAGCCGCCACTCCTCCACAACCGAACAAAGCCTCCTCGACAGTAGTTGCGCCCTCCAGAGCAACTTTCGACCCACATAAGGGTCTACCGGTGGAGAGAAGCTAGCCAATGAAGAGAGGGATCTCTTCGTATGATCCGGAACCGGAAGTCCTGTATATTATCTTACTGTACCTCAATCCCAGTTGCAAATTCTGTAACAGTGTTACACTTCTTAAAATCTGAGAATTGTCACTATAATCTCATAATCTTAACCTTGAATCAAGCCCTGCCATAGACAATGGGATGTAAATGCCAAATGAAAGGGCATAGGGTGATACTGGACTTTGATTCCATTTAATTCCCAGTGAATCAAATGGGGTATAAATTTTCACATTGTCTTAAATATTAGTTGATCCAATCTTTATTGTTATTATTACTTCTACTACTATCACTACTATCATCAGTAGTAAAAAATATTCTGCAATTGTTGCAATTGTTCAGTATACTGTGAACAGACTTGATCATGAAATGCCAATGGTATCTACAGAATTCTGCATACACAGAATTTAGCACAATTCTGCAAATCCCTGGGAGTTTTCACCAGTACTCCAAAAGCCTACTTTATATGCTGTGGTTTGTTGCAGTTCTTCTGCCATTACTAAATGCATGTGTTCAATCTGAAAAGTAGACACTTTTCTGCTCATTTGGACCGTACCATCTTTTTTGTTTTTAATACTGATTTTACATAGTATCGGTATGTTATATGATGCTCATCAGGAAATAAACCTACTTTTCAATCTTGTTTTGACAGTTTGAATATAAGAAAGCCTATGAACAAAGCAAAGGCAAACTGATTGGCTTCCAGAGCCTTCAAGATGACCCCAAATTAGTCCATTATATGAACATGGCCAAGATGCAGTCAGAGCGAGACTATAAGAAAGCTTATGAGCAAAGCAAGACTAAATACAACACTCCGTTTGATATGGTGAATGTTGTAGCCGCTAAGAAAGCCCAAGAAATTGTCAGCAATACCAATTACAAGAATCTCCTGCACAATTACACATTATTGCCAGATGATATGAATGTGGAACGATCCAAAAACATGATGCAGATTCAGAGTGATGTAAGTCTGCCCAGACATTTGTGTTCAGATAAATGTAATTTAAAAAGTAGTGTTTTTTAAATTAATCCCTCCCTCCCTCCCTCTCACCCTCCCTCCTTCCCTCCTTCCCTCCTTCCCTCCTTCCCTCCTTCCCTCCCTCCCTCCCTCCCTCCCTCCCTCCCTCCCTTCCTTCCTTCCTTCCTTCCTTCCTTCCTTCCTTCTTTTCTTTCCTCATTTCTTCAGAACCTTTACAAGGGAGATTTTAACAACTGGATGAAAGGTATTGGCTGGATTCCAATCGGTTCCCTTGAAGCGGAGAAAGCTAAAAAAGCAGGAGAGGCTCTAAATGAGAAGAAGTACAGACAGCACCCAGACACTATTAAATTTACAAGTATTGTGGATTCTCCCGTCATGGTCCAGGCTAAGCAGAATGCACTTCAGCTCAGTGATGTGAGTAAGGCTTTGGAAAGATAGGTGAAATGCTAAGTCTTATGGAGTTGGAGAGTGTGCTAAATCCAATGAATGAATGAAATTAAAGAAATTGAACCTTGTATTTGGTAATTATGCAAATGTGGCTAATAATAATTTCTCCCTTTTCTATTCTATTTATTTTCATCTTGCATTTTAGCATGAAGAGTGTAAAAGAATGTCCTGTTTAGGAAGGGTATGAGGTTGTATATGTGGATTTCCTTTGTGTCATTATTGACTCCTGGCAAATGCCTGGAGTAGTCCCTGCAGATTTATTAGCAAGGTTTTCAGAAGGAGTTTATCATTATCTTCTTTCTAAGGCTCAAAGACAACGACTGGCCCAAAGCCTCCAATGGAACTAGAACTCCCAGTCTCCCAATTCCTAGCCTTGTTTATTAAACACCACATCAAACTTTTTTGATTTTTGCTAACCAGAAAATATTTGCCCACAAAACTGAGGGACTCAGAACTGACCTGCTCTTCTGACATTTTCAAAAACTACCTTCACATCACTAAGTCAGACCCCAAAGTCTGTGCATTCTTCCCTTGGCATGACAAAGAACCAGCCAAGTTACTTTGACCAACACAGGCTTGTAATATCAAATGGAATCTATTTGAAAAAATATACTAAAACAGGGTGCAGGATATTATTGATGGTAAACTGTTCTCCTGGAGATTAGGTTGATCCAGCAGTCCGTATGCATTTAAAAGGCCACTCTTTCAAAGACAGCAAAGTCCAAGACAGTTTGGACAGCAAGGACCGTTGTTTTGAAAGTGGGGTCAAAGAGGCCATTTATGTCAAAATTGAACAGAGGGTGAGGGATACAACATCATCTATCTTCATTCTGCAATGCGGTCCTTTCAACAGTTCCAAAAAGGCTCCACAACCCTTTGCACCATTCAGGTGACCCTGAGGACACAGATAAGCCTCCAGGTGGCATCAACGACTGTCTAAAAGAATGCAAATGACCAGCGGTCTGCAAGGAGTATAGATCCTGCAATTCCCTCATATCCAGTCAGAGCTGAAGAAGCTTCTTGGATAAGAAGTGAAACATCTTCAAAGAAAAACAAGAAATCCCAGTTGCCTCATGAAAAAGCATCTTTGGGATAACTATGTCCTGGATGACTGATAATCTCCATAGACATATATACAAGTGTTTGAGGCTAAGATTGTAGTTTATAATACTAATAGACAGAGCCATTTGTTTGAGACTGAAGGAAGTTAAGTGTTTCCTCTTTAAAAAGGTAGTTTTCTTGCATCTAGTTTTCTGAATATCTTTGCTCTGCTAATGAACCTGTTCAGGATCTTGTGGGTTTCATAATGACCTGGAAGCTGTCGTCTGATTAATTATAATTGTTATAATTACAGTTGTTAATTGATTTAACTTAGCTACCTTATAGCAACATTTTTCATAATGACAAATAAGTACATATGGAAAATGTAATAACTGATTCTAAGGACAGTTTTTATAATCTGCTCCTATGACCATTCTTTTCTCCTATGGAGAAAAGTACAACTGTTTTCAGTGGCTGCTAAGTAAGTATACATAGGCTGCAGTCATATGCACTAAAGTAATACATACATTCAACTGTTGAATTAAGGAACATCAGAATATATTATTGTCTTGTTTCCTTGATTTTCAGATATTATACAAATCCTCCGGGGAAGAAATGAAGCATACATATAATTTGCCTGCAGATGCCCCTCAGTTTATCCAGGCCAAATATAATGCAGCTAATATCAGTGATGTAAGTGGCTATTAAAGTGTGCATAATTTATACTATGGTAAATAATGAAGAGTGTTATAATAAATATTACTCTAATATTTTGAATATCAAATACACAGCATAATTTGTTATGTGATGATATCATTGTTTATTACTTGATGCTGTGTATGACAGAAGTAATTTTCTTTTTTTTCCTATTTGGAGAAGGGGAACAAGAAAATGGAGGGTTCAAACATTGACTGTCCTATCAATAGACTGTCATATCTGCTGACATGAATAGCCATAGTTTGAAACCAATAGATCAGTGATGCGGAACCTTTTAGAGACTGAGTGCCCAAAAACCGCCCCGCCCTGCCCCCACCCTGCCCCCTGCCCCTGCTCCACCCCCTGTCTTGCCACCCACCTTCAGGGCCACCCACCACCTCCATGGCCCACTGCAGATTGCCCAGGTGGCCCAGCAGCACCCTTGCAGCCATGCCCTCCACCTGCATCCCGCAGCATCATCTGCGTGTGACGGGGCACGAGAGTGGAGTCTTGCCCGGCTGCCATGTCCTTGAATGTGCTGTTCCACGTGGGCCACACCCGGGGACAACTCTCCTCCGGGGGGCTGCTGGTGAGGAGAGGGCCACAGGAGGAGACGGGCCTGGGGCAATGGCGCACATGCCTACAGAGAGGGCTCTGAGTGCCGCCTCTGGCATGCGTGCCATAGGTTCGCCACCACTGCAATAGATCAAGCACAATCCAGAAAAAGCTAACTGAAGGTCAGAAAGTCCAGATAAACGCATTGTATAGACTACTGGATTCTAAGTTAACCAACAGCAATGACATAAAATGACTTGTTAAATCAGTAGGATGCTCTTTTTTTCAGAATTATTATAAATATGGCTATCAGGACCTCATTGCCAAAGGACCTAATGTACTGGGTGATGCTATTCCAATTACGCAAGCCAAGGCCTCAAGAAACATTGCTAGTGATGTAAGTAACTTTTCCTTACTAACTTCTCTGTATATACTATCAACATGATGAAAGTTGCTCTTAGCTTGCTATGTAAATGATTATAAAAATATTTTCTCACACATTGCTTTAATTGTATTAGATGGTTCTGTCCTTAGGGCTAAAGGTTTTTGTTGGCAAAGCCATCAAAGAATTTCTTGCCAGTCTCACTCTATTGCTTTTATCTCCTTCTTCACTACTGAAGAACCTGTCATTGTTTCTTCTAGTGGAAATGACTGGTTGCTTGTTCAAGAGATAAAAAAAATATGGGAAAAAAGTGGGAGCAGGTTATTGCACAACATAGACAGAACTGAATATTATGCCATATATCTTATCCAAATTCCAGCAGTTTGATCACTTGTACGTATTCTTTTGTACAGACTTATAATAGTAACTTCCAGAAATTTATGATTTTCAGTTTCTTAGTCCAGACTGAAGGACTAGCAGTAATGCATGGTTATAATCCAGCGATACCTGTACAGGCATAATTTTACTTTTTCTACCATAGGAGTGTTTATTTTTGAAGGAATCCTGTCATATCCATCTCAGTGATTTGCCTAAAATTATTTTTCTTCATTACTAGTATAAAAAATAAGTACTGAATTGCCAATTAGTCCAGACATTTTTCTTAGCTGGTTGTATACCAAGTCTCACTATCCAGTCCTAACTATTTATTTATTTATGAGACTTATATACCGCTTTAAATGCAAGCACTCTCTAAGTGGTGTACACCAGTAAGCAATGTATATATATATTTACATTGCCCCCAACAATCTGGGTCCTCATTTTACCTACCCCGGAAGGATGGAAGGCTGAGTCAACCTTGAGCCGGTGAGATTTGAACCGCTGACCTGCTGAACACAGTCAGCTAAAGTGGCCTGCAGTACTGCACTCTAACTGCTGCGCTCTCTCTCTCTCTTTGTCTCTCTGACTGGAACTTTAGTACAAATACAAAGAAGCTTATCAAAAGACTAAAGGAAAACAGGTCGGTTTCCGAAACTTGCAAGACGCTCCTATGCTTGTCCATTCTATGAATGTGGCCAAGATGCAGTCTGAGCGTGAGTACAAGAAGGATTATGAGAAAAGCAAGACATGCTATCACACACCAGTGGAGATGGTCAGTATCCAAGCTGCCAAGCAGGCTCAGGATGTAGCCTCCAATGTCAACTACAAAAATCTGATCCATCGCTATACCTACTTGCCAGATGCTATGAATGTGGAGCTGGCCAAGAACAGGATGCAAATTCAGAGTGATGTAAGTAGGGCAATATTTAAAAGGTCACAGCTGCCTAGAGACAACACAGTGTAGTTTACTTGGCAAGCAATGAGATTTTTTTTCCCCCAAGAATCGTTTCTAAGAATAAATTATTTTTAAAAATATTTATTTTTTAATCATAGGGTCAGATGAATCATTCTTTTAAAGAGGCTCAAGTCATTAAAATGGCCTTTTGTGCTACCAACGAAGGAAGGGGAAGTATTGGAATATGACAGTTCCTTGAATTCTTAATTATCTCTAATTTCCAGGGGAACTGCAGCTTAATTCTGCAAGGGAAATCTATCTGCACTGATGATGCACCCCAATTTTTTCAGCTAACTTCATCAGTGTGATAGATGGCTATTTTTTTTCTTAAAGACACAGTGTCAAAATAGTTGGGTTGGGACCCTCATTTAAAGGGGAAGGCAATAGCAATTGAGAATGTTAGAATCATTCATGTAAACTGCTCTTTATTGGGAGTTAAAGCAGTCTATGCCTGAAAATGATCAGTGAAGCAAGTTTAAGAATTATAACAGAAACAAGATTTAATTGCAGGAAATTTACAAAAAAGGCAACTATTCAGCTAGTTATGTTTCTTTAAGAGGAGAATCACATAGCATATGCTGTCTATCTGTTTGTGTGTGTGTGTGTGTGTATGAATGTGTGCATGTGTGCACCTAAAAAGGTGAAAGTGACATTAGATTAGCAAGTAGATTAGCAATTATTAACTCTGTTAATTCTTTAATCTGCTAATCTGCTAATTCTAAACAAATTAACAATTCTTATCTCTCTATCTACTATCTCCTGCACCCTTATGGATTTCCACTTTGAACACTTCTTATCTGGCCAAGCTTCAAACAAAATAAACTAGTACCAGTATCATCCTGTATTTGAGAACTCACTTCCAGTGTCAACTTTATATTCTTTTTTGTTTCACTTGCTACCCCCCCCCCCCCACAATTTTTGATATGGAGACCAAGTTGGAATTGTTACACAAATTAATTAATACTTTTTGTGCCAATGTAACAATTTTCACAGGAAAGCACACTTGAAAACAGTTTTGGGGTTTGAGTTGGAATTTATATATAAAAATAAATTGTTGTCTTGAGCATTGCCAAAGAAATGATTGCATGAATTTTACTTTGTGTTCTCCTTTCTCTTTAAATCTTTTAAATTCCTGTCTGATTGTAGAATAGAATAGAATAGAATAGAATAGAATAGAATAGAATAGAATAGAATAGAATAGAATAGAAGCGACCTTGAAGATCTTCAAGTCCAGCTCCCTATTGTGATGGATTTGCTTGAATGTATATACCCAATTCTATTTCAGTATTTTAGTGCTCAAGAGATTTGCCTTACAAATTCACAAATAAATGGAATGCTAAACTGAATGCTAATGCTGACTGAAAAATATTACTCAGTTTCACAAGAGCTTTCGTCTCCGTCTAAAACGAATAAATATTGTTTTATGTATTTAGCTAGTATTTGTGTAGAGTGACAGAAACAAAAGAAGCCCATCTTGGAAGAAAGTTATGGAAATACTATTATCAGATAGCCTGAAAATGAAGGATTTTGTCTCTCACGTTGCCTACCTATGCACACCTTATGTTACAATAAGGATATTCAATAATTTAACTTAGACAATATAAATGCATTCCATTGGAGTGCCAATGCTTATCTTGGTACACAATTGTATCTACTTCTTGATCCTTTGAAAGGCTTTCTGCATGCTTCCAGAGCTGTGAGTCTCCTTTTGTTTTTCTTCAGATTACTTACAAAGATGACTACAACAACTGGTTAAGAGGTGTGGGATGGAGTCCCTTGGGCTCCCTGGATATGGAAAAAGTTAAAAAAGCTGGAGATGCATTATGTGAATCTAAATATCGCCAGCACCCAGACAAACTCAAGTTTACAAGTTTGATGGATTCTATACCGATGGTTTTGGCTCAACAGAATACCAAACAGCTGAGTGATGTAAGTTCAATCCAAAGGACATCATTTCCTTCTTTTAAGTTATTGTCTTAAAAGTGCTGTGGAATTCTAAAATATTCATAAACAGTTTAAAGCTTTGTGCTTTATCTAAGAAATTCCTGTAGAGGCTCTTCCATGGAACTTTCAAGAGTTTTGCAAATCCCCAGCTACACAGCCCTAAATTGGATTTGTTATCCTATGTGATTTGGATACAAATGTCCATTCTAAAGGAGGCTTTTCAATGCTTTAAAATATGTTGGGATTATGGTTTCCAGAATTTCCAGACTGTACTGCATTTGACCATAGTGGTTATGAATTCTGGGAGTTACAGTCCAAATATACCTGGAAGATACTGGTTTGGGCAACATAGTTTTAAATTAAAACTTGCACCTGCTGCATAAATTGTGTTTTCTTTCAGATAAACTATAAGGTAGAAGGTGAGAAAGTGAAACACAAGTACCATTTGGATCCAGATGTACCTGCATTTATTCAAGCAAAAGTCAATGCCTACAATATAAGTGATGTAAGTACTTGACAGTTTCTTTGATGTCTAAATGAATACATAAACTGATGTAAGACCTTCATCTTTAGAAAATCAAAATTGGTAAATCATTTTATTCTTGGATTTTCCATTCCATTTTTAAGCCACTTGTAGGCAAAAGGCTAATGTTTTGCTCATTAAAATAGATGTAAGTTATCTTAATGGTAATTGTAACTCTCAACTTAAAAAAACCTTTCATGTTAATATAAGAATATTCATGGATCTTCACTGCTAGAACTTAACTAGAGACTTTAAGAAAAGTGATTTCTTCTCTTTAAGAATTTCTACAAAGCAGACTGGAAGAGGCGGCTGGCTGAAGGCTATAACCTGAAAGCAGATGCTATTCCTATTGTTGCTGCGAAATCTTCACGCCATATTGCCAGTGATGTAAGTTGATCCTAATAAAATCTTTTAAGGGGCTTTCAAAAAATTTAAACAGCAGGGTTTTGAAGAAAAGGTCTTAGAGAAATACAGGTAGCAGATGAAAAAAAAACAAGGGAGAATATAATTTTCTAGTTTGGTACAGAATAACTGAATGCAATTGTGACATTTTTAACAACAACAACAACAATGAGAAAGAGGTAATAGCCAGAAAATAATTAAAGCAAGGGTAGGAATAAATTCACAGCATTGGGATACTCTCTATCCCAGGGTAGTTTAAGTTAACTTGATACCATGCATTTTGCAATGGCTTAAACTTCTTCGTTTTGATTTTCCTTAGTACAAATACAAAGAATCCTATGAGAAAGGAAAAGGAAAGCAAATTGGCTTTCTTAGCCTGCAAGATGATCCTAAATTGGTCCATTATATGAAAGTGGCAAAATTACAATCAGAACGGGAATACAAGAAAGGCTATGAAAGTGGCAAGACTAATTATAACTTACCTCTGGACCACTTCAGTATAGTGGCCGCTAAGAAAGCCCAAGAAGTTGTGACTGACACAAACTACAAACAACCTCTGCATCATTACACTCTTCTTCCTGATGCCATGAGTATGGAATTGTCAAGAAACAGGATGCAGATTCAGAGTGATGTACGTAATTATTAACATTATTGTGCCTAAGATTACGGAGTCTAATTAATGGCTGGGGAAAAACCTGGACAGCTTTTTTAATAAAATTAATACAATTTAGATACAGTTGATTAACCTGATCTAAATACGTGTTTATTTCCAGATACGTTCCAGTCTGTTTACTGGAAGTATAAAGTTTTTCATATGGCCACAATTAATTGTGGGATGAATGGGTTTTAATAACAATAATAACAATAACAACAACAACAACAACAATAATATTGGAAGGGACTTTGGAGTTCTTCTAGTCCAGGGGTGTCAAACTGCCGGCCCACAGGTCGGATGTGTCACAAGGAAACTGTGCCCACCCCATTCCCGGCAATGGGGAAAAAGTTCTGATATGTCATGCGACATCATGTGATGTTGCGAGTTTGACATGTCTGTTCTAGTCCAATCCCCTGCTCAGGCAGGAAACCCTCTACCATTTCAGACAAATGGCTGTCCAGTCTCTTCTTCAAAACTTCCAGTGTTGGAGCATTCACAGCTTCTGGAGGCAGGTTGTTCCACTGGTTAATTGTTTTGATTGTCAGGAAATTTCTCCTCAGTTTTAGGTTGCTTCTCTCCTTGATTAGTTTCCATCCGTTGCTTCTTGTCCTGCCTTTGGGTGCATTGGAGAATAAATTACAGAGACATTTAATATTGGGTGAATGTGATGGGTTTCACCTGTTTCCTGTTTACCAGGAGTTCCCTTACACAAACTTAGATAGTTGGATCCCATTTTGTTGTGATTCCACTGGAATGGTACTCTGCTGAAAACTCTCCTGACAGTAAAATGGGAAGGAACTTTGGCCAGTCTTGTTCCCCTGACCACTCAGTGTATCATCCTTCAATCTTTTCATGTTGTACAGAGAGGAAGTAATCCTACATTTGGAAAAACTAGCAAAAGATCAATAAAAAAATGATCAAAAGACTGCCACTGATGGATGTTTCAGTATTTATATATGTTTTAACACGTTCATGAATAAATGTTAGAAATAAGTTTTAGAAGTCCTAAACAGTGGGAATAGACTTCGCTTTCAGAATAATGAATATATCAATTTGCAATGTTCTCCTTTAACTGGAGCAGTGTTTCCCAAACTTGACAATTTTAAGACATGAGGACTTCAACTCCCAGAATTCCACAGCCAGCAACGCTGGCTGTGGAATTCTGGGAGTTGAAGTCCACATGCCTTAAAATTGTCAAGTTTGGGAAACACTGAACTGGAGAGAAGATTTTCTCGGTGGTTTTGGTCAAAAGATACAATTTCAGTGCCCATTTTGATGGAATGAAGCTTGAAGCTTGCACTTTAGGCCATGCTACAATTACAATTATTTGGGGATGTTATGCACACTAAAATAAGATAATTTGATTCATACCAAGTTATTCCTTCTCCCTGCTTTTTTCCCCTCCAGAATCTTTACAAAACTGACTTTAATAGTTGGCTAAAGGGACTAGGCTGGGTGCCAATTCAATCTCTGGAGGTGGAAAATGCAAAGAATGCCAGTCATATTCTCAACGAACAGAAATATCGTCAGCACCCAGACAAACTGAAGTATACCATTGACATGGATGCCATGGAACAGGTGTTGGCTAAACAAAATGCCCACACCATGAATAAGGTAAAGAATAACAAAATCTCCTAGGAACATCATTTTTTTCAGGGACAGATTTAGGCTTCATAGGCTATAATCAAATAATCCAGGAAAAATGTGCTTCATTCTTAGTAAAAAGCATTTATAGGAAATTCTACTGCCTCAATGGCTCATTAGGTTTGTCATGGCTTATTGAATGAATAATTAGCCAATAATAAAAGAAAGTAGTTCTTCACACAGTGCCTATTCATAAATTTGCTATCACAAGGTGTGGTAATGAGATCTTTCCCTGGTAATTGTCCAGGATGACTAAATATCACATTAAATCAGATTTTAACCTGTATGGGGAATGATTATGGCTTGTGCGGTTTGCATTTTAATTTTCTTGAGGTTTTTGGATGATCATAAACTGGATCCAAACCAGATGTCAATGGGCAATGTGCACAAAACAAGAATCAATGTGGCTTTTAAGAACCAACCTGCTTGAAAGAAGAGCCCGCGTAATCCATTAATTATACCGAGAAATTTTTATATAAATACGGCTATATCTCGATTTACTGTAGTGGCCAAACTTATTTTAGATATGGCTTCTTTCTAATATTACTTGTTCTTATGTCCTGGGTTTTCTTTTGAGCTCAGACCTGCCACTAGCAACTTGGCAATGAATAAATAGAATAAAAAGTCAATTGAAAGGAAAAAAATGTTCTTACCTCTTGTCATATGAATTGTACAAAAACTGGATCCACTAAGACAGGGGTCCCCAATCCCCAGTCCGTGGACCAGTACCGGTCCGTGGCATGCCACAACCGATCCGCACAGACAACTAAAGCCCCATCCCATTTGTGGGATGCAGGCAGCACACAAAACCACGCACTTTCTGGTCCATGGAAAAACCTTTCTCCATGGAACCGGTGCCCAAAAGATTGGGGACCTCTGCTCTAAGATACAATAGGTAAATTACTAAAATAAATATATATTAATATAACCATATAGGAGAAAATGGCATGACTATTTGTTGTAGTAAGTGGTAATGTTACAGGGAGACAATCTGTTATAGCAATAGTGTTCATATTACATTTATTTACAAATTCAGCAGAGGGTTAGGGTTGAGATATATATATAAAAATCTAATATTTATATTCTGTTATTTTGGGTTTGTATAGCCCCTTTATGAAATCAAGAAATTAAGCATTTAATTAATATTTAGGGTTGCATATTTCTAGTTTAGGAAGCAAAAGCCATGATAGTAGGTTTATCATTAGAGATTCAGTTTTGTTTTGCCTAGTGAGAAGGGGTATCTTAGTGGCACAAAATGTGCAAGCAAATAACTTGGCTACATGCAACAGTGTGATTTGTTTAAACTTTTTGTTTTAACTGCAGAGGCTGTATATAGAAAAATGGAACAAAGATAAGACTGACATTCACGTAATGCCTGATACACCAGAAATACTTCTGTCCAAAGCCAACCAAATCACCATGAGTGATGTAAGTTAAGTAGAGGACTGGACTTATATATCAGTGTATTAACATGGGTCATATTTTTGGCTTAATTCTGAGAGCACATATCCATCATTCTACTTTTTCCTTTAAAAAATGTTCTAAACATCTGCCTGTATTTTTTCCTGTTGTGGAACAGAAAATATATAGGTCTGGCTGGGATGAGGAGAAGAAAAAAGGCTATGATCTACGACCAGATGCTCTGTCCATAAAAGCAGCTAAAGCTTCCAGGGATATTGCAAGTGATGTATGTTTAATTTTTATATTGCCTTATTATGGGAAACTTGTTTTTATTCTTAGTCTGACCATTTCATTCGCTCCCTGATATCTACGGTACATATACACAACCATATTAGTCTGAATGATCTGTGATACCTGAAGCATGAATTTGCTCAGGCAAATCTATGGAATTTCTTTCCTAAAAATTTTAAGGGCTTCATAGATTTTGTGGATATCTTGTTACCTGCTCAAACATGATCCTGCAGGAATATATTTAGTATGTTTTATCTGTCTATCATCTATTATCTATTATCTATCACTCTCTCTCGATTAGGGAACTGTCTTTTTATACTTGCCAGTAAACAAATATATCCCAGTACAATTCTTTGTTGATTGCTTCTTTAACTCTGTCCTTGTCAACAAGCCTTTTATGATCTTCAGGGAATTTACCAGAGGGAAACATTGAAAGATAATTGGTACAAACTTCTGTCTTACGAGTGGATAAAGATAGCACTTACTACTCCATTCCCCACAAATGCTAGGCTACAATCTAACCCATGAGTTAGATTTAGCCTAATCAATATTACTGATTTGAAAGGGCTTAATGTCATATAATTCTATTAAAAGATTAATTAATGCCATATTACACCAAACACATGGTGACCTAGGTGATTTCCAGACAGAGATGCAGATCTGCTTATATTTAATTTGGGTGTCCACCGGATGTGCAGTCATCTGGGCATGGGGGCTGGAAGTTGAGAGTCGCTGTATAAATTGTGTGATAATTAATCACCGTCACAAGCTTATAAAACTCTCATCTTTTACTCTATTTACACAGGGCAATTGTTCATTGTGAAAAACTGGGGTGGGTGGGATGGAGGCAAGCACTGTTTTGCTATCTGTGCTCATTTATTACCAGGAAGAGCAAATTCTGATTGGGTGTTGATTTTTCATTTGAAAACAAGTTGAAAAAAAGCAAATATTTCTGTGCCTGTAACATTCTGGTTATTTTTACAGATCCAGAAATATTTAGAAAAGCCCAAGCAATTCCTGCTGAATTGTAATTGTAAAATCAGAAGGTTTGGGCAATAAGAAATGTTACATATATTAATATTTTATATACTCCATATAGTAACACAGATCGAACTCTTTATCAATCACTGTCAATGAGTAACTTAACTCAAATATGTATATGTGTTTGTATGTGTGTTGTTTTGTTATTCTATCTGGCTTATAGTACAAATACAAACTGGCCTTCGAGCAATCAAAAGGAAAGCAGATCGGCTTCCGTAGCTTAAAAGATGACCCTAAGCTTGTGCACTATATGGAAGTTGCAAAGATGCAGTCAGAGCGTGAATATAAAAAGGATTATGAGAAATCAAAGACCCGGTTCCACATTCCTGTCGACATGTTCAGTTTTGTGGCAGCCAAGAAGGCACAGGAAGTGGCAACTGATACCAATTACCGGAATATTATCCACTCTTACAGTGCTTTGCCCGATTCTATGAACCTTGAATTGGCCAAAAATATGATGCAGATCCAGAGTAATGTAAGGAATTTTTTTTTGATAACTTCTTGAATGACAAAATTAGATAACTGAAGTCTTTAAACTCTGGTGTATGTTACTTTGTTACTTTGCAATTGGGAGAGAACACTATATACCAGAATGGTTTTTCACTGCAAATGGAACTGAAGAAGCAGGACATAGAAAATATACAATATGCTGCTTTCCATTTACATGATGGAAAGGCCCAAAGCTCTTCTTTCCTCTGCAAATTTAGAGTAGATTTGAAGAGGGTTTATTGGGAAGTAGATTGGCACTATAAAAACCAACATTATTAATATATGCCGTCTTATGGAACAGCTATTAAATGTTAGGATACAGAGTGGTAGTCATAGTTAACAGCACAGCCTAAGCCATGATCTGTCTCTAGCTCATTGGGCAAATTAATGGGACTGTCCCAGATTCAGCTGGTGAGTTGACAGTAAATGCCAATTTTCTCTCACAGCATTGCTATGGAGAAAAATTTGAAGAGGGAGTCCTGCATATGCTACTTTGAATTCCTACAACAAATTTGGTGTATCAAACTAATAACTAATAATAAAACTGTAATGTACATAGCATGCAAAATCACAGGATAAAATAATATACAGACACACTCAAATTAATGTGCCTTGTGCTCAGTTTCACAATGATGAAACAATACAGTATCACAACTATGATATCTATATTTTTCATTTGTGTGTTTGATCTTTTCTAATGTCATTTGTAATCCAGCCTGCAGACCAAACTATGTTTAAAAGATTAATATTTTTTTAAAAATATAAAAAGTTGTTTTTCCAAACATTTGGTATAAAATTTTCCTTTCATTTTGTTTTTCAGAATCAATACAAAGCAGACTATGATGAATTCATGAAAGGGATTGGATGGATACCACTAGGATCTCTAGAAGCTGAAAAGAATAGGAAAGCCATGGACATTGTCAGTGAGAAGAAATACAGACAACATCCAGACAAATTGAAATATTCTATTCTAATGGATTCTATGCCAATGGTCCTAGCAACAAGTAATGCGAAAATTATGGATGATGTAAGCCAAGGATTATTTATTTATCTACTTTCTAGGATTTGGGTGGTTTACAATCATATAAATATCTGCATCAATACATATGTTTCATCACAAAAACAAAATCAAATAACTAAAATGGGATGTGTATGCCCAAAGTCACTGAACAAGTCTGTGAGAATATAGTAAAGAAGATTAGGCAGACATTAACTTGTTTGTTGATTCAGTGGATATTCATGTGCAAGACAGACTCTAGCTCTTAAGAAATGTACATTATTTCTTCTACAGTATTAAGAAAGTTACCGTAAGTGAGGACAATTAATTCAGGAGGCAACTTTCCAATAGTTATATACCTTGGTGATTTATACCGGTATATTTCTAGTTCATAGGTTTGATTATAGATTGTATGATATTTCTAGGTTAACAAGTGTCATCAGTTTCATCTCTTTGAGATGTAATCAGTATTAATTACTAGTATACTTAAATATGAAGTGGTGAATAGATTTCTATTTGCTAATAGTATCTAACTGCTATGAGGTGACTGGCTTTTAAAAGATGCAAATGCTGCTCTTGGTTGTGCAATTTAGGGTGATAGTTACATGTTTGTTTTTCTCCCAACAAAAGAGGTAAATTTTCTTTTATATTATTGTATGATCAACATGCAAATGCACATGAGGTCTTTTACGATCCCAGGACACAACTCTCTTTTCAAAATAACTCTTTTCAAAAGAGATTTACTTTGGGGTCTAAGAGTTCTTTATTATTTGGACTAATTATTCTAAGATTTCACAGAATGAAAGAAACAAATATTAATTACCAGAGGAACTGGAGGAGCTTTCTGCTTGATTTTATTTCTTTAAAATTAGTATAGCAAAACAAATTTAACTATACTATTTTGCTAGTACAGATAGTCCTCAACATACAACAGTTCATTTAATGATCATTCAAAGTTACAACAGCAATTTAAAAAAAGTGACTTAGGACTATTTTTCACACAAACGACCATTGCAGCGTCCCCGTGGTCATGTGAGCAAAATTCAGACCCTTGGCAACTGACTCACATTTATGACGGTTGCAGTGTCCAAGGGCCACGTGATCAACTTTTGCAACCTTCTAACAAGCAAAGTCAATGGGGAAAACAGATTCACTTAACAATCATGTTGCTAATTTACCATCTACAGTGATTCACTTAACAAGTCATAAAATGGAGCAAAATTCACTTAACAGATGTTTCACTTAGCAACAGAAATGTTGGATTCAATTGTGTTCGTAAGTTGAGGACTACTTGTACTAGCAAAGTGTCATCAGCACGTGAATATTTCTTGTTTGAATAATTCTACATGAGGTAAAATTCACACTTGGTTCATACTGTATTGGACTGATTAAGAATGGTTCAGTCAACTTAACCAAATAATTCAATTATCTAGGTAAACTGGACTGATGAGATATTTTCCAATCATCAAAGGATTGATATAAAATTAAATTTAATTATCATACTGGTTTAATTATGGTGTGTATTTTTTTAACTGTGTGTGGGGGTTTTTTTTGAGGTTTATTTCAAAGTTATTTTTCAATGATAGATGTTCCGTTCATTCTATTTTAGCACCTTTACAAAAAGGACTGGGAAGCAGAAAAGACACAGATTCATATTACGCCAGATATTCCTGAGATTCTTTTGGCAAAAGTCAATGCTTATAACATCAGTGATGTAAGTATGAAGATTGCTTAGTTCTAGTACTAGTGAATCAGCAAAACTACAGGTTACATTATTTGTCAAACAAGATAAAATAGACACATTGCCTAGCAGAAAAAGCTAGCCTTTGAGTCAAATCCTGTAATATTATCCATTGAAAACTCTCATTAGTGGAAGTCTTTGTTCATGTAACTATTTCATACACAACCTTTCCAAGTAATTATTCTCAAATTATCAGCACTAAATCAAGAAAACCATTATACCAAGTTAACAAAGAAGAAACAGGAAAAAAAATACAACTTAAAGAAGAAAAAAAATCAAAACCACTGTTCACTAGAAATTGAATAGAAACTCAAGAATTATCGTGGCACTGTATTAAAAATGCTTATGAAATCTTTCCAAAGCCAGTGTTCATTTACTGAAATGTTCCATTGCTAGATATGCATAATTAAATAGGCCTTTTTTTCTACCCAGACACCACAGTGCCCTGCAGATCTTTGGCAATAATTTGGCATTCTACTATGATTCACTCAGACTCTTCCTTTGCTGTTTTTACTTTTTGCAGAAAGGGAGAGGAAAAAATGACCTTCTAGACAAGCTATTGGTGATGTGATTGTTAAAGCAAATGGCAAATCTGCCCCACTGGAATGCCTGGGAGTGGAGGGGGAACTGTGGTCAGATACCTTAGCATCTCAGCTACAGGAAGAGAAAATTTCAGGATCCCTTTGGCAGATTAATTTTTAGGCTCTGACAAAATGTAAACGTGCCTCTCTAGAGCTCCAGTAGAATTGCTGTAAAGCTGTCGTTGTTCTTTTGGATGCTAAGAATAGTTACATATCTTAATTAACCAAGTCCACAGCATCATATGGGATGAGGGACATGGCACCAAGTACAGATTGTGTGGCTTGTTTGTGAAAAGAGCCCTGGTGTAGGTTTGTAGTCTGGCATTGACCAACATATAAATTAGCAGTTTAGATTTTAAGATCACTTATGTTTTTTTTTAAAGATTCAAGATGGTTTTCAGAACAAAGAATAAATAACTTTTAACCTGCAGAATCATTGCATTACATTAATTCTATTCCATCAAATTTACTTTTTCATCTGGATCTGCCTAATTTTTCCAGAATGCTAAGAAATATTTACACTTGTAACCATACCTTATCAATCATTAATGTTCTGTCTCTGTACTGTAGTGTATTCTTTAAATACTTTCCTTTCTTTTTCCACATAGAAAATATACAAACATTCTTTGGAAGAAGCTAAGAAGAAAGGCTATGATCTCAGAAATGATGCAATCTCTATTAAAGCTGCTAAAGCTTCTCGGGAAATCGCCAGTGATGTAAGTTTACAGTCGATGTTGTTGGTTTTTTCCTGCTGAAGAAAAATTACAGAAGGCCCCTGTGGATAAAAAGGCACCTTTGGAACCAATTTTACCTTTTCTAACAATCTGTTCAATCTGTACCTATATCCATTTTCATTTTATTACTGTATGATAAAGTTACAATTCAGTATTGACCGCTTACATTTCACTTTCTGTTTTCTCTGCAGTACAAATATAAGTTAGGTTATGAACAGGACAAGGGTAAGCTCGTTGGCTTCCGCAGCCTCCAAGATGACCCCAAGCTTGTCCATTTCATGCAAGTGGCCAAGATGCAGTCAGATCGTGAGTACAGGAAAGCCTATGAAGGCAGCAAAACGAGATACAACACGCCTGCCGATACTGTCAGCATTATGGCTGCCAAAGAAGCACAAGCCAACATCACCAATACCAATTACAAAAGGCTCATCCATAAATATATCCTTCTGCCGGATGCCCTGAATGTAGAACTGGCCAGAAATATGAATCGGGTTCAAAGTGATGTAAGATCTTGGAATCTCTTTTTTTTACTATTTAGTTGAAAGATGCTTTTTATATGTTTGTTTATCTTTGAGGGGGATGGGCAGTTCAAAAATGTGAAAAATTAATAAAAATGAAATGCTTTAATAAACTATTTTATAATAAATGGATTTAATATATATATAAATAGATTGTTTGCAATGTTTGCCATAGTGAAGAATATTTGCAATGTTCAGCTGAAATTGTCCTTGGATATAAATTTGTTGGGTGAATAAAGATCAGAATTATAATTCTTCCCCACATCCATAAAACTCAACAGGATTTTTAACAATTTATGTTGATTTTTTAACTGAGAAAAAAAAATCCTTTGCAAGAAGTATTGCCACATAGTTAAAAGGGAAATCCCAATTTTTACAGATGTCAGTAAAAACATTTTGACTAAATGAATAACTTACAGTATATAATACACTATCAATATATTTTAGTATAAAAATTTGTAATTATAGAGAAACTATCAATACTTTATAGCAGTTTGGTTTCAACTGCACCCTCTTGTGTTTCATTTGTAGAATACTGTTCCAATATCAAATGAAAAATAAAGAGGAGATAAAGGACATTCTTGTTAAGTTCTGCAAGACATTTTGCTAGATGAAGATTTCCATTTGAAATATCCTTAGCAAACTAGAACAGTGTACCACACATTGATCCACAGTTTGTGACCACATAATCCACATTATGTGACCACATAAAAAAGGAGGAAAAACTTTTTCCAAACTTTCCCATTTGATTGATTGATTATATGCCATCACATAGATTAGCAATCACATAGATTTTCTCCACGACTATCCACTCCTAACTGGTTCTTCCAGGTTTTCCAATGTTGCAGTCATCTATCCATCTATCTTATTGCTAGTCATCCTCTTCCTTCCTTTCCTTACACCTTTTCCAGCATTACAGCTTTCTCCAGACAGTCTTTGAATAATGTGTTCAAATTAGTTGTTAGTTAATTAATAATTGATAGTTAGCCAAAACCATTTTTTAGTCTTTCCCATTGCACCATCTCAAAACAATCCAGTGAGACAACTGCTGCAGATATTAGGGTTTGGGTTTTTTTTTTTCTGAAAATCAGTTAGTAATCTAATAACAGACTTTGTCAACTGTGTATAAAATGATATTGTGCAAAATGGATTATTTGAATTCCATCCGTATTCTATGTGCCAGGGTCCATGGCAGTAGTTTTGCATTAAAATAGAAGAAGTAAATTAGTCAGCAGAATTGCAAAGTCAGCAGGATAGTCACCAGCCTTCAAAATCATAGTTATATAAATCACAGAGAAGGGGGAAAAAGTATTTTAAAAAACATTATTGTATAGATCTGCAACGTTTATCTGTGTCAGAAGCATTACAATTAAAATAAGGCATACTATATGGCATAACATTTAAAATATAAAATGCAAGATTAAAATTTGCACAAGTTAAACAGATCTTGCCCAGAAACTAGCAACATTAATTGTGTTTCTGTTGTGCTGCCATGAGGTCATCAAGTGTGCACTGATCAGGATAATCTGGAATGATATTGGGACAAAGAATTCAATACATATTTTATGCCACTCAGTGGAATAATTATCTGGACTAAATGTGTTTCTTGGTTTCATAGATATAATAACTATAATTTCTTAAAAAGATGAAGTTGCAGTTTAATTAGATGTACTTTTAGGAAGATCTATACTAGGTACAAATAGATTAAATTCTTTCTAAATTGCATTATAAAACTGAGAATAAAAAATAAAATCTGCTAATTTGTAGAGTCAGAATTATTACTTGAGTATTCTTAAGAAATCATGTGAGACACACTGCTGTTTAATACTTTAGAAGGGAAATACTTATTTTTTAATTAAATAATAAATCAAGCAAATTTTACAATTTTGCAGTGTTTACTAATTAAATAATAAAGCAAACAAAAATACAAAAGGATTATCTCTTACTCAAAGTGACCTGAAACTATAATTCATCATGTCATCATTTACTCATAGGATGCCTCTTGTCCATGGGTGTGTGTGTGTTATATTATTATAGTTAAGAGCTGTTGAACTATAGATTTGTTTCATTCTCTGTCTACAGCATGAATATAAGCAAGATTATAATGAATGGTATAAAGGTCTTGGTTGGAGCCCTGCTGGGTCATTGGATATTGAGAAGTCCAAGAAAGCCACTGAAATTGCAAGTGACACCAAGTATCGCCAGCACCCAAGTGCTTTCCCATTTAAGAAGCTGACTGATTCAATGGATATGGAACTTGCAAAGCACAATGCTGATGTTATGAATAAGGTAACTCTTGCCATTCTGCGTGCAAATAATGACATATGCTGCACCCCACTTTAACCCTCTGGCTTGCATTACTTAAGCAAAAGAGTTTCAGCAGATTGCAGATATATGTTATGAGTGGTACAGATTTTGTAAAAACCACTGAACAATTCCTAGCAGATTTTTATTTTATAGAACATAATTGTTTGTTAGCAGATTTCTCCGCAAACTGACATCTTTAGTACTACTGTTAGCTATATACAATATTCTTTAATTAATGTTACCATAGTCACTTGTTCCTTAAAGAGGCTCTCTGTTCCCTAAGGATTTGTGCAGATGATATTCATGAGGTGTTGTATAGAGGAAAAAGCTAATTTATGGCCAGAAGGTCATCCCAAGCACATCGCTAAATATATGACTTCTAGGACATATCAGTGCATTTCCTTTGTAGAGAATCTGCACAGATTTTCAATTTTATGTTAAAATCAAACAGCTATCCACATACCAACTTTATTGCATATGAATACATTTATTGATCGTTACTGTTTTCTTCTCTAACAGCGTGCATACATAAATGCATGGGAGAAAGACAAGACTACGATTCATGTCATGCCGGATACACCAGATATTATGCTGGCTAAAGCAAATAAGTTCAATTACAGCCAGGTAAGAAAATATTCAAGCATGTATTTTAGTAACTAATCTTCAACATGTTGATTATATTCTCCTGAATGAAATGATTCCTTTGTAAGTTAACGTTTTCTTGAAGCTCTGAGGCTATTCATGGGAATTCAACTTTCATTTCATTCAGTTTTCTTCCAAGAAAGAACAAGAACACCATGTCTGTAAAGTCCTCTGGTTGTGTACAACTGGGACTAGTCCAATAGGGAGTATGTAGAACAAATAACAATACTGAATGTATAATCTCGCTATTATAGATTTAAACCGATCATTCTAGAACTAGATGAATCTGAAATTTTCTACAGCCAAATTCCTAGCTGATTTTAACATTTCTGAATATTAAACTCATTTGCCATTGGTTAGGCCAGAAGTCCCCAACCTTTTGGGCACCAGGGACCAGTTCCATGGAGAAAGGTTTTTTCGCAGACTGGAGGGGGTGTGGTTTCCTGTACTGCCTACATCCTGTGGATGGGGCTTTGCTTGTTTGTGCGGCCCAGTTGCAGGCATGCCGCGGCCTGGTACTGGTCCCCGGATCGGGGGTTGGGGACCCCTGGGTTAGGAATTGACTCCTTCATGACTTTGTCATAAACTGCTCTTATTCCTCAGAAATCTCTTCAGTAATCGTTCTCCCTTTTAATTACTAGGAAGTTGATTTCAATTTGTGGATTTTGTTTGAAATGAAATTTGAAGCAAAACAAATGATTTCTTGTGAGTCACATACACAAAAGAGAAAAAAAGCTAAGAACTATTCTATTATTATTAAACATTAGCAGGGTTTTCGGAACTACTGTGAGAACAGAATGCTGGACTAGAACAGACTTTTGCATAATCTAAAAAAAGTCATTACTTTGTTCAAATTTTATTTAAATCACATCTGAAGCTAATATCTTCCTCAAATAACAGACAATATTTGAGGAAACCTAAGATATTACTAAATAGGTTTCTTATGGATTTACATATTCCTATAACAAGATTAGATTTCTCCATGAGGAAACCTGAAGCAAAAAATGGGATGTGTTTCAGTTGTAGGAGTGGATTGTAAATATTTAATTTATTCAAATTGTTTTGATTTTTTTTAATCTATGCTACTTTTTCATGCTAGAAATTGTACAAACTTGGATGGGAGGAAATGTTGAAGAAGGGTTATGATCTCACTACTGAAGCCATATCAGTGAAAGCAGCTAAAGCATCCAGAGACATTGCTAGTGATGTAAGTTACGTTATAAATTCTCTCTGATATTATAGCTTAGGCTATGACTCATTTTAATGTCAGGGTTTATTAATTTCCACATTATGTATATGTAAGCTCAAACTTCCAAAATCATATACAGACATCCACAAGCTGGATAAAAATTAAATCAGGCATATTAGTCCTACCCACTAAGTAAGAAACCTGTATTTCACTCATGTGGGTGCTTGAGCGGGATTTTCCATTATGTCACAGAAACACAGACTTTATTAATGTGCCCTGTGGTCTTAAATAAGCATCTTTATAGTTAATTTCAAGGCAGAGGTAGAGGAGCCTAGTTTTTTGGTGGAAAACTGACAACATAGTTGCTTATAGTTATAATATATTGTTATGCATTGATATATATACATTATCCTTCCTATAATATTCAATACCTTTGATAAAGCTTTGCACTAAGGATTTTTTGAGCTATGTCCAGATCATTTCTTCATGAGTAAATCATACACAAATCTATAGAGATTTACTAGATTTGTGTACATAAAACTGTGACCATTGTGCAAATGTTAGATGTACTGCTAAATCTGACATACCTGGGTCTGCAAATTATTCCTGATTTTGACTTTTTCTCAACTTTTTTTTTTTAGTACAAGTATAAAGATGGCTATCGCAAGCAACTTGGCCATCATATTGGAGCACGTAGTATAGAAGATGATCCTAAACTTGTGCATTCCATGAACGTTGCCAAGATGCAGAGTGAGAGGGAATACAAGAAAGTGTTTGAGCAGCTGAAGACCAAGTACAGCACTCCTGTGGATATGCTGTCAGTCTTGGGGGCAAAGAATTGCCAGAAGCTGGTCAGCGATATCGATTACCGTAATTATTTGCACCAGTGGACATGCCTCCCGGATCAAAATGATGTCATCCATGCCAAGAAGACCTATGAACTACAGAGTGATGTAAGTCATATACTTCAACCATTTTGTTTGATAAAACTGCACTGACTATGTAGACTGGACATCTTTCCTTGTTTACTATTTATCCAGCTACCAATTAATGATCCTGCTCGGGTGTTTGCCTTCCTTACTGACATCTGAAAATGCATGTTTTATTTTCTTATTACTCTTCTACACTCTCTTTCTATAACTTATAGTAACTCTAGACACTGATATCCAACTTACATTTCCCTCTTCCTTTACTAACTTGGTAAGATTGTGGTTTTTTTTTTTTAAAAAAATCCTTAACTTCTTCTTTCCTTGATTAAATTAACACTTGCAAAAGTTTGTTGTGTCTTTCTCTTCTGACTCATTGCTCTCAGTGTCTAAAATCTGGGAAAATATGAAAGACAACTATACAGAGAGGGCATCTTGAAGAAAATATGTGGCAACTCTTAGTAAAATATGAGCCTAATTCAGGAAAGCAAAAAAGTGGAAAAAAAACCCACAACCCCAGAATATACTCAAGAGAATCAAAGTTGGGCTAAGAAGAAGAAACAGTTATCTGGTTTTCAATATTCTGTTATTATACTCTAGATTATAAAGGAGAGTTCTTGTATTTCTTCTGAGATCTGGCCTGACAGGAAAATGTTCTTCTAACCTTACACCTTACTTTGTGCTTTTATTCATAACCAACAAGATATTACAGAGTCCTAAATCAAAGAGGCATCACTGGATGAAAAAGACATACGTACAAAATTCAAGGGCAGTAAGTCAGGAACAAAACACCTTCAGAAATTCTGTAATATAGAATGGTGGCTTCTGTTTTTTTCCCCCCTGCCAGATTGCGTATAAATCTGATCTCGAATGGATTAAGGGCATTGGATGGAACCCCTTTGGCTCTCTAGAGTCGGAAAAGAACAAGAAAGCTTCTGAGATTCTGAGTGAAAGAACTTATCGTCAGCATCCAGACACAATTAAATTCACAAGCATTCCTGATTCGATGGAAGTTGTTCTGGCAAAAGAAAACTCAAAGCATAGAAGTGATGTGAGTGTTTGTCAAGTTGAGGGTTTCTGCCGCTGGAGGGGACTTGGGGAGACAATCAGCAGCTTGAAAGAGGGAGGGGGAGGAAAGCAATAGATTCTGCAGTGTAATGTAGTGGTTTGATTCCATCCCTGAATCTATATTTCTTCAAAAGTAAGTTACATTGAAAGAAAGTCAAGATAGTTTAGAAATTTGTTTTTAGGATGGTAGCTCTCTTTAATAAATTGCATTTAAGATCCCCTGATCAAGAGAACTTGCTTCCAAGTAAATAAGAATGAAATTTTATGATGGTAAATAGGTTTAAAAAATAAAATTTAGTGCAGGAAAAATGAAGTTGCTCATTGGATGTATTTAGCAAAATGGTATTTTTTGTAAGTTTCCTTTTATTTTTTTTCTAAAAATTAATATAAACGAGCATCCTTGAGGATATAATGAACTTTGTTTAATTTAGGGATGAAACAAAAGAATCTCTTCTGCATAACTATTCCACTTTCGTAACTATTTCTTCTGCATGCAATTCTGCCTGAGTTGATAACAACTCAGAATATTTTGCTTTATCTGAATAGATTTTTTACTGTGTTGTGAAAGGTCATATTATTTTTTTGTCACTGAAAGATATTGATTCACTCTTTGTTTTTGTTTTTCTAGAGACTTTATCGAGAAACTTGGGACAAAGATAAGACTCAGATTCATATCATGCCTGACACTCCTGAAATTGTGTTGTCCAGAATCAACTTAGTTAACTTGAGTGATGTAAGTTTGATACTGGTTTGATTACAGAATCAACCATTTAGTGTTGCACTAGAGTGTTGCACTTCTAACTTTCATTGGCTCTCTTCTTAGAAACTCTACAAATTAGGATTGGAAGAACTGAAAAGGAAAGGTTATGATCTTCCACCTGATGCCATACCGATCAAGGCAGCAAAAGCTTCTAGAGAAATTGCCAGTGAAGTAAGGAACTCTGTTTATGTATTTTAAGGAAAGATGGCAGGCAGTGATTTGTTAAATCTTCCTCTTATTTGGTATCCCGAGGGAGGGCAAACTGAGGCCCTAGCGTATTTTCCAAAGGCCTCTGAAAGCAATCCATTCACTGATAAGGGCTAAAAGTCTGCTCCTTGATGGAGAGGTATCATAACTGGTCTTTGATTTCCACAGGGGCTTTGCTTCAGTTTTATCTACAATGGCATGAAGGCCCCAATCCTTGATTTATATGTCCCACCACCACATACAGCCCCCCTACTTTTTAATACAATCTCATTTAGATTGCTAATTAGCACTTGTGAGATTTTTTAATAGAGAGTGCTATATGCTATTATCATTGCTTTACATTTACATAAAATAATTTAAGATACCATTTTAATTAAAGGTATTACATTTCCTTCTAGACTAACCATTCTCAATTCTGATTAATGTCAATGAAAATAGAAAGGTGATTTTTAACCCATTTTGAAAATCATAAGCAGGAAATTCTAAATCCCTCTCTTATAACTTAATACTTAACCCTCAAACCATTCTTCACTTAAAAGGCATATATTTGAGATAGCAACTATATAAACTGAGGAAGATGGGCAGTTAAGAAATATGAAATATAAATAAATAATATAAAAATGTACTGCGGACTAAAAGTAAATCCTATTTTGATAAATATAAACAAACCAAATTTTCCTCTATAACTCTTTAATATGTGGCCAATGTTACTGGAGTTAAAAGAATGTCATAAATCTGAGATATTCTCCCCTCAAGGATGATTAAACATACTCCATACACATCCTCCTTACAAAATCACCATCTGGGTAATTTTGGGCCAGTTCCTCTCTTTCATCCCTAGACTGCAAAGTTCAAAGTTCAAAAACATCTACTTATTAACCTGCATTGGGTTAACATGGTGGATTATCATACTTCACTGAAATAACCTGCATCCTGCAGTGGATTTATTCAGGCTGATAATATCTATCTCTACCTTTCTCTCAACAAACCAAATACTTGTGTGTTGCCCATCTTTCCCATCATGTCGACTTAACGTCATTAATCACAGATGAAATCAATCCTAGAGACCCTTCAGCCATGTTGTATATAACCATATGTCATTCCCTTATTTTCGACCAGATTTTCTGCTCTCAAACAATGAGAATTGCTCATTCACCAGATAATGAACAATCCAATTAACAGATCCTCAGTGGGGTGGAGGAATAACTTGTTTTCCTTTTGAATTAATATAGACTTAAATAGATAATTACTAATAAGCTTAATAATATTACTTAATAGGGATAATAATATCTTTAATAAATCCTTCTTTAAAAACTGAATACTATATCCTTTATCATCATTGCAATCAAATGAAAAAGTGTTTACTACTACTGATGTCTTAGGCTTCTCTCTAGCATGCTCCCTTCATTTACACCAAGAAGGATGGGAAGTAATGGAGAATTAATGGGAAAGAAAAGATTATTACACTGGTAAATATAGATCTATCAGTTGAGAAACATCTCTGGATGTTACCCAGTCAAGTTGGAACTCAGTACTTGAGATATAGTGATCAGATTGCCTGAAAAAATATTTTGGTTTAGCACATTTAGTTATATGGGGAACTAGATCAAAGTTTTTATTTTCTCTTTCTCCCTCTGTACAGTACAAATACAAAGAGGCATACCGTAAGCAGCTTGGTCACCATGTGGGAGCTCGCAGCATAGAGGATGACCCTAAACTTGTGCATTCCATGAATGTTGCCAAGATGCAGAGTGAGAGGGAATACAAGAAAGTGTTTGAGCAGCTGAAGACCAAGTACAGCAGTCCTGTGGATATGCTGTCCGTCTTAGGTGCAAAGAATTGCCAGAAACTGGTCAGCGATATTGATTACCGTAATTATTTGCACCAGTGGACATGTCTCCCAGATCAAAATGATGTCATCCATGCCAAGAAAACATATGATCTTCAAAGTGATGTAAGTGTCATTTTAGCAATTTTGTAAATGTAAAGCCACGCTTAATAAAACCACCTTCTTCTACTCAGTGTTAGCTGTGCTCTAAGCACAACCATTATGGATCACTCTATTTGTTTGAATGAATTTCACTGTCACATCACTTCTTAAGATTTAGGGATGTTTTAATGTTTTAAGAAGCAGTGACACTAATAAAATGTTGAATAATAAAACAGAAAAACTAATAACTTCTCCTTTCTTCAGATTAACTATAAATCAGACCTTGAGTGGCTCAGGGGTATTGGCTGGTCTCCTAGTGGTTCTCTGGAAGCAGAGAAGAATAAGAGAGCTTCTGAAATCTTGAGTGACCATGGATATAGGCAACACCCTGACACTTTCCATTTTACCAGCCCTATCGATTCCTTACCTATGGCTTTGGCAAAACATAACTCTGAAATTATGAATCAGGTAAGTTTTGTCTGTGGTCCTTTCTTTAAATACACACACACACACACATCATACACTTTGATAGAATAATATTGTTTTCTGTAATAAAATTTCAAAGTAAATTATATAGTTGCTCTACTGAAGTTGCATATCAGTATATAATGCACCTTAAGGATGCATGAAAAACATTCATTGTGCTTTTTAGAGTTGAGGATTAGGGGTCAGGAGACACATGCAAAGCATTCCTAGTCTTAAGTCAAAATATGTTCTTTAGAACAGTATAAGAGCTTAGGAGAACTCATCAGAAATGGCCTTTGTTGTTAGTTGGGAAGTTGTGTCCGACCCATCACGACCCCATGGACAGCGTTCCTCCAGGCCTTGATTAATTCTTGATGAAGAAACTCCTTACTAAAGAGATTAGGATTTTATTTATGCAAGAAGATTGTCATAAATATTGAATCTATTTATATTCACCTTATTTCCAACCCTGGCTTTAAAAATGAATAAGTTAAAAATTAAGTAATATTTTTTCATCTATTTTTGGATTTAGCACAATCTTATCCACTTGACTGCTTTATGTATTTTGTAATTATAATTATGGTATTAGCAATATAAAATGGGTTTCATAATTTTCATCCACAGTATATAGTTAGAACTCATTCTATATTTTAGTTTTAATAACCATTACTTTTGATTATTTTATTGTACTTTTTTTAGCGTATGTATGTTGATGCTTGGAACAAAGATAAATCCAGTATCCATATTATGCCTGATACTCCTGAAATTCTACTGTCACAACAGAACAAAATCAACTTCAGTGATGTAAGTGGATTTCTATTTGTCAAACCTATGAGAAGGGATGGGGGAAAAAATGCCCTCAGCAACACTAAAGCAATATTTGCCATCCATTTAGAAACTGTACAAGCTGTCATTGGAAGAGGCCAGGAAGAAGGGCTATGATCTTCGGATAGATGCAATTCCTATCAAGGCTGCTAAAGCATCCAGAGACATTGCAAGTGAGGTACGTATTTATACGATACGATACAAACCACAAGTTTTTATTTGATTGCAGTTGTTGTGTAGAATTTTTACACTTTTCCTTTACAGCAAGAATGGGATTTTTTTGAGGCTGGGTTGATTATGTGAAATTTTTTTGCAACTATTACTAGTATTCAAGATATATTTAAATAGACTAAATCATTTTCCTTGGAAGTTTTGATAGTATGGGCAGTTAATTTCTCTCTGTGGATCTATATTAGAGACCAGTAATAGCAACCTGGGAAATGAAATGGAGGTATCAAACTTTGAAATTAATTTCCCCTTGTAAATTACTAAAGATTGAAATAGTGCATATGAACACAAATCACATATTAAAATATAAGTGGTTTTGTACAAACAATCTTCATGGTCTGTTCAATATTTGATTTAAACTCTTCTAGATCTTAGGGAACCCAGGGTAAGTAAACATTATGTTTTAAACTGCTTATTATTGTTATCAACAGTATAAGTACAAAGAAGGTTATCGCAAGCAACTCGGCCATCATATTGGAGCTCGGAGTATAGAGGATGACCCTAAACTTGTGCATTCCATGAACGTTGGCAAGATGCAGAGTGAGAGGGAATACAAGAAAGTGTTTGAGCAGCTGAAGACCAAGTACAGCAGTCCTGTGGATATGCTGTCAGTCTTGGGGGCAAAAAATTGCCAGAAGCTGGTCAGCGATATCGATTACCGTAATTATTTGCACCAGTGGACATGCCTCCCGGATCAAAATGATGTCATCCATGCCAGGAAGGCCTATGAACTGCAGAGTGATGTAAGTAGTGATGACTTTTAACTTCACTGGAACTGATCTATGAGAACAAATTTCTTGAGTTTTGGAAAAGTCAGCAAGATTTTGTTAATGAAAATATGGTTAGCATGGAAAATATTTCTAAAAATAGTTGAAGAAGCACTCAGTAATATTTGTACTTCCAAAGTTCTGTCCATTAATTGCCTTTTTATATTACTTAAGTTGAAGTCAGACTATTAATAGAATAAAAGTGCACAATATCCAGGTGGTTAAGATGCTGGGCTTATTGACTGGAAGATTGGAAGTTCAAGACCAAGTATTGCATGAAGGAGTGAGCTTCCATTACTTGCTCCAGTCCTACCAACCTAGCATTCTGAAAGCATGTAAATGCAAGTAGACAAATAGGTACCACTTCTGTGGGAAGGTAACAGTATTCCATGTCCCTTAGGTGTATAATCATGCCAGCTACATGATCACGGAAGCATCTTCAGACAATGATGGTTCTTCAGCTATAAATTGGAGATGAGCACCGCCCCCTAGAGTTGGATATGGCTGGCAGGGGAAACTTTTACCTTTTTTTAAACCTTCCATATGTAAATATGGAAGAGTCTAACAGGGGTCCCCAACAGGACACTTGGCATATGCTGCAAGGTTCCCTGATTCTTTTAATATTTGTACTAAAAACAAATTATTTAAGCTTAAAAATAATGAGAAGTTCATGGAGAGCAAATCATGCTTTCCAAAAATACTTTGGAGTATCTGATCAATTTACAATTGAAGGGATGGAACTTTTCTTTTGTGGCAATTTTTCTTTTGTTTTGAAATCAAAAGACATTCACGTACTAATCCTGTATGATCACAACATTGCCTCAATATATCAAATTTGAACATCAGCCTAAAACAGTTGGGGATCACAAGTCTAAGTAAGGTTAGTTTTATAAATGCATAAATGACGTATTATTAGAAACTCAATACTGTAATATCTAATTTAGCTATTCTTCTTGGTTTTGTAAAAAAAAATTGGGAAAATGTTTAGCTCAGCTGAAAAAACTAAACCCACAAATTATCGATAAATCTAAGATTTTTGTTTTCTAAATAAGGAACATTATTTCTGGCATTTGCCACAGCAAGACTGGATGATTTCGCACTTCATTTTAAATAGTGATATTAGCTGATATAATTAGAGATTATCAGAATAAAAGATGCTTATACTGAAGACATTTGTAATTACAAGGAGGTGAGGGAATATATTTTAAAGGAAGTACAAAGACAGCTGTTGTGTTAATATATACAATAGTGAGTTTCAATTCATAAGCTGTCTTAAAAGAAGAAAAAAGAAAATTCAGTTACTAAAGCATTTAATTCAGGACCATAAAACTTGCTGCAGTGCATAGGATCAAAGACAAAACTTTGGGCTGTTAGACCTTCAGTTCTGACTAAATGTCCTTTTTAATGTTCTGCTTCACAGAATTACTACAAGTCTGATCTTCAGTGGTTGAAAGGTATTGGGTGGGTCCCTATTGGTTCCTTGGATACTGAAAAAGCCAAGAAAGCTGGAGAGATCCTAAGCGAAAAGTTGTATCGCCAGCCTCCAGACAAATTCAAGTTTACAAGTGTGACAGATTCTCTAGAAATACTTTTGGCCAAGCATAATGCAGAAAATATGAATAAGGTGAGCACTAATGGCTTGTTTTAGATATGTAACTGAGTATTAAAATGAAATGTATGCAAGATGCTTAAGAGATTGAATATAATAATTAATGTGGCATTTTAAAACTTTGTACTGGCATTTTAATATAAATATTATTTGTAATATTTTATTTAATTGTATATAATTAAATAATATACATATAATTCACATGTATATATTATTTGTCATTCTTTTTCTATAAATAATGTTTTCAAACCTAAAGGGACTGCTGCATCCTTTGGATCTTAGGATTCTTTGATTTGATACTAGCAATTAGAATGAAAAGAATGATTTATTTAAGATCTTATCACTAAAATCTGTAAAGCTTCTATTTAAGCAACACTGCAAACACATCAAACTAATTTTAAAGAAGTATCATTTTTCAAGATGTGTGAAATCTGACAGGTGCAGCATTTCTTAAATAGAAAACTTTGATGCTGTTAATGGCTAAATGCCTTTGTAAAACCATTTTACTGCCTCATTTTTCTTTGATAGAACTAAGGAGTGCTTTCTGGTGTAATCTGCACTAATTATCAACACAGAACGGTGGAACAGGATGAAAGATATGTGAAAGATGACAGCCGCAGTTGTGTGATTGCAGACTTGTCTTTTCTGTATGCATTGCTCATGCAGTGTATACAAAAAGAGGCAGGACTTTGATGCCACATTGGGGCTGCCGTCTTGACTTTTTTCTTGACATCCTCTGAGAAACCCTGTTTGGTGAAAATGTAAACATTCTCTGATATTTATTAACGGCATTTCTACTTGAACTTTCAGGGTGAAACAACGGGGTTAGAGAAGAACCCGAGTTGATTTCATTTTAATGTCTGTTTTATTTGCTTCCTTGTCCTCTCTTCACAGCGTTTGTATACCGAAGCTTGGGATAAAGACAAGACACAAATTCACATAATGCCTGATACCCCTGAAATCACTTTAGCAAGACAGAACAAGATCAACTACAGTGAGGTAAGGTCACTGGATGGGAGGTCTACCAGATGTTCTGATTATGATAGGAACCCTCTACATCAGTGTTTCTCAACCTTGACAATTTTAAGGCATGTGGACTTCAACTCCCAGAATTCCACAGCCAGCATTGCTGGCTGTGGAATTCTGGGAGTTGAAGTCCACATGCCTTAAAATTGTCAAGGTTGAGAAACACTGCTCTACACGAAGATAACCAAACTCTGATGAGGAGCTGTTGATCAGCTGCAAGTAGAATACGGGACTGAAGGGAGAGGAGAAAGGCTAGTAAGAAAGGACAGATGTGGCAGGGGAAGAGACAAAGCCTGTGGGAATCCTTGTCCTAGCTCACAGTAATTTTCTCACTAATAGCCTAAAAGAGTGTGCACAATGCACAATCTACTAAAGCTACGGGTGTGAACCTCAGCCCCAGAAATCAAGTTGTCAAGTTGTAATATCTAATGCACAGGCAAGGAGCATGAGGACATACTTTGATGTTTTATATTTGAACTAAAGATTTCTGGTTGCCTTCCTTATTAAAATAATTTTGAAGAAATTATTTAGTAGCGAGATTATGTCTGTCTAGCTCCCATATAATGGCCTTGTTTACCATTAGGTAAGAACTGTAAATATTGATATTTTCTTTTTTCTCCTTTTAAAAAGAGTTTATATAAACTTTCCTTGGAAGAGGCAAAGAAGAAGGGGTACGATTTACGAATTGATGCAATTCCAATTCAGTCTGCCAAGGCATCCAGAATTATTGCTAGTGATGTAAGTCTTTATTTTTGTGGGATGAAAATGAATTCTTCCATTGTTTTTTTTTAAATAAATTTCTTACCCTAGGGGACTTAAAATAAATCTACAGTTCAGAAATCAGAGAGTATTGCAGTTAACAGAACATCCTGTCTCTGACATGAACTCTTAAGAAGCAGCCTTGCTGCATGGAGCAGCTAAGCTCAATCATCTAAATGTCTTAATAGAGCTTATGCATAGATTGGTCACAGATTGATAAAAGTGGGAAGTTTCTACAAAGGAGTTATGCCATTTCATGCTGGTTTTGGAAGCTATTAGATGTCAAATTTTCTTGGTTAGTGAAACCACCTGTAGCTCCTTCAGAACTGTAGAATTAGCTTCTCTGGCAAATGGAACAGGTTTTAACTTCAGGCAAAAAAGGCAGCATTTCTTGCTAGTAGGCATAGGATTATATGCTTTAATTTGAATTAACTTTTAATATTTGATTATAAACTGTCAATTGCAGTTCTTTGATTGAGGAGTTAATATTGGCAATAATGTTGAATTTTGCAAATTTTAACTTGGCTATTATAGTTCAGGCACCAAAAAGAAACATAAAGGTACATCTGACCGTATGCTTGTGCATTTATTTCAGTACAAATACAAAGAAGGCTATCGCAAGCAACTGGGCCACCACATTGGAGCTCGTAGCATAGAAGACGATCCTAAAATGCTGCATTCTATAAATGTGGCCAAGATGCAAAGTGAGAGGGAATATAAGAAAGTCTTTGAGAAACTGAAGACCAAATATAGCAGTCCTGTGGATATGCTGTCGATCTTGGGGGCCAAGAATTGCCAGAAACTGGTCAGCGATATTGATTATCGCAATTATTTGCACCAGTGGACCTGTCTACCAGATCAGAATGATGTCATCCACGCTAGGAAAGCTTATGATTTGCAGAGTGATGTGAGTATAATTTTGACTTGGACTATACCAGTTAAAAGAGGGCCAATCGCACTATGTCTGGCACCTTTCTGTCACCTACACATACAAAATACTGATAGTAGTGGCAGTTTTAATTGTTTAACCCATATTGGTGCATAGATGAACTGAGATGACTACCTAATCTGCTTTATTACTCCAGAGTCTTTGCTCTTTCTGAGGGTGCACATTAGAGATTTAAACATGACTCCATAGAACCATCAAACAAATGTTATTAGTGTCTTCTGAACTTTTGATGTTGTTCTATCCCAAATGACAATGTTCTTCACATATTCATCAGACATATGCTAGAGTTTTATTTAAACATTATTTTACTCGAGAAAGTTGGGAACCTCCTGAAAATGAATTATACCTTGGACATTTTTCATGGTTTTTAAGGATATTTTTACATTTTTACATTTCTTTCGTCAGCAGAACACAATGTGTCATTAAATCCAATTGTTTTTCCAAAAATGCAAGATGACTTTTCTAACGAACTATTAATTCACAGAATTTCTACAAAGCAGACCTTGAGTGGATAAAAGGCATTGGCTGGGTCCCTATTGGTTCACTGGCTGTTGAGCATGCTAAGAAAGCAGGAGAAATCCTGAGTGAAAAGACGTACCGCCAGCCTCCAGAGAGTTTCAAATTCACCAGTGTGACAGATTCTCTAGAAATGGAATTGGCCAAGCATAATGCGGAAACCATGAACAAGGTGAATTCCGGCTACACAATTGACAAATGAGCTTTTATAATCATTGCAAATAGTATTTGGTGTGATTCTAAATACAATTCAGAAAGTCAGAATTGTCCTCAGTTTTTTTTCCAGTACCACAGATTTCCATTCTGTAACTAGGTAAATAAAATAATATAGCCTTAAATGCATTAATTCTTGCTAGACAAAGTAGACAGTTTATATTGCACACGAATCATATGATGGTTATGACTTTTATCTAGTCTTCTGCTGCAAAAAAATTTAGAGCCTCTTTCCTGGTGTTGTTAACTTCCTATTTTGCTTGGATGATAATTTCCAGAATTCCCAGCCAAAATATTAATTATGAAATTAATTTCAAGGATTACAATGAACCTGGGGTCTTTGAACTGCGCCTGGTTAAAAGAAGAACAATACAATTAATTCTTAATTAAACACAGGTTTTCCTAAGACAATCTGGATACAATATGCTGTCCTACAAAATTATACAATGTACAGTGACAGAATAATGAGTTTCATTCTTAGCAAATTTTTGAATTTAATTGCAAAGGAAAACTTTTGTCAGAAGACGTAGACAACTAGAGGACTAAGAAACAGTTTGTGCTAATGCTTTTTCTAATGCTTTTCTGCAGCGGCTATATACTGAAGCTTGGAATACTGATAAACAGACAATCCATGTCATGCCTGATACGCCGGAAATTGTCCTAGCAAAGTTCAACAAATTAAACTATAGCCAGGTGAGTATAAGGATGAATAAGAACCATTGGAAGACTGGCCCCCCTTCAAGGACTTGCAAGCAATGGCAACATTTACTGCAGGGTCTTGGGTCCTAATTGGATTGTGTGGGGATTCCTGAGTTGCACCAGAACTTCCATCTAACATTTTTGCTAAGGTATAGGATGTTTTCTTTATTTCCAAGTGTAGCAGAAAAAAACCCCCACTGCATAGCATTAAAATCAAACATTTCTTTTTTTTTTTTTACAGAAATTATACCGACTGGCCATGGAGGAAGCAAAGAAAGATGGTTATGATCTGCGTCTTGATGCCATCCCAATTCAAGCTGCCAAGGCTTCAAGAGCTATTGCCAGTGATGTAAGTGGCCACTTGGCTTTATAAATATCAATGAATTTTAAAGTAAACTTTTTGAAAATTAGCAAACAACTTGGTGCAATTTAAGTTGCTGGTTGCTCTCTATAAAGCCTTACATGGCATGGGGCCTGGCTACTTGATGAACCACCTAACTCCTATAGTATCTGTCCAATCAGGATTGGTATACTCCAAGTTACATTGATTTAACAATTCCACTTATCAGGTTCCTGGAGGCCCTCTGGAATATGATTCCCCCGATATTTGAACAGCTCCAACCCTACTAGTATTTTGGAGCAGGGCTTTTCAACCTTTTCACCCAATGTACACTTTTAGGATATGGCAACATCCGAGTACCACCAGTCGCCTAGCAAAGTGTCAAAAACTTGATGACCCCCCCAAAAAAGGAAAAAAGTGTTAAAGTACAGGTAGTCCTCAACTTACAACAGTTTGCTTAGTGACTCTTCGAAGTTACAATGGCACTGAAAAAAGTGCCCCCCAAGCCACAGCCGAGCAAGACACCTGCCTGCCCACCTGGTGGTGCTCTTCCTCCTGTCTGAGGTTTTCATTGTTGTGAACATTTCTGTTAAGGATTGGCAGTGGGGGTGGGGTGGGGGGATGTTTGGTTTTTATTCCCCTCATCTGCTGGGTGGTTGCATCAGGTTTTGGTCACTTCACATGACCCTGGGACACTCTGATCATCATAAATATAAATCAGTTGCCAAGCATCTGAATGTAAATCACAAGACTCTGGAGATGCTGCAACATTCCAGCTGATTGGTGCTTCTTCTGGGCTCAGCAGAAGCGCCAGGATCAGCACCAAGCTCCAGCTGGAGCCTGGCACTGATCCTGACGCTTCCACTGAGCCCTGACGGCCCTGCAGCTCCAGCAATCTCTCGCTCAGGCTTGTGCGGTGCTGCCACCAGTTCAGTTCATTCCCCTCCCCCACTACCACTTTTCTAGGATGGTCGCGTACCACCTGCCAGGTGCCAATATACCACAGGTGGTACCCGTACCACTGGTTGAAAATCCCTGTTTTGGAGAACCTTAAAGACTTGGTTCTTCACCCAGGCTTTTGGAGAGGATGATGGATACTCTTTTCCTTTTGTTCTACCCTGGGATTATTTTCTTTGCCATTTTTGTTGCTTTGTCTTGTGCTTGTCTTCTGTTTTTTTGTGTAATGTTCCCAGTCGTTAAATTGTTTCAACAATTGAAAACCATCTAGAATGGCTGGGAGTCAGGTGGCATATACATTTAATATGCTTATATTATTTATATTAGTATTATATCGTAAACTGTATTTTACCAAACCTAACATTACTGCAGGAAGTGCTTCCAACTTCACTGAAAAAAAAAATCTGTGAAGGAATTTATGCTGTGAATTACAAAAATAGAATGCAGTGTTGTGGTTCTCTCTTAACTGCATTGAGGAATTATGTCACTGATTTGACATAATTACTATTTGAACTGTTTGGAGTCAAAGTTATAGAAAAGGCGTAAGTTATTTGTAATAAAATATGCACATTTTATAAGTAAATTAATTTATGATAAAAATGCCTGAATAACTTGTCTGCTTCAATGGTCAGTTCTTTCTATAGTTGAACAGGGACAATCCTAACATTGAGATATGTAGACTATATATAATATTTAAATATATGGGCAGCTATAAAGTTAGACAATAAACTCAGAATAATTAATGTAGACTAGGATCCAATATTCTATGCCAATAATTCTCTAGATCTTGGGCATTGGGTATTTCTCATTCATGAGAACATTGCTGCCAGGTGCATAATATAAAATACTTGTGATAGTGTAGAAATATGGGTTCATACTGGTGCATATGAAGAAAGAAAATTATCTATTCTATTTGTAGGACTAAAATCTTGAGGTTCAGTATTAATCCTATGAATTCAGTGTACTATGGAAGGAACAGAACTTTATATACAGAATAGAGAGTTCAAAATCTAGAAAATATGTACAAAAGGCCTTAATAGGGACAAAAATGTACCTAGGAAAACCTGACAAAAGAACCAAATATAAAATCTTGATTATAAATGTGATCAAATAAATTCTTCTTAAAATCAAAACTAGAGATTAAAAAAAACCCAAATACTAAAAAAAATAACCATGTTAAATTAGTCCTTCAACTATGAACTAAACCTGGATGACAGATTCTATTTTCTAATGCAGTTTTGTTACAAGTCAATGAAAGAGATTCACAGAGCTATTTAAAATGATGATGGGTTGTCCTGTTTTAAAAGTACTTAACAATGTTGCAATCCAAGTGTTATTTAATCTGTGATTTAAATATATGTGTTTATTTCAGTACAAATACAAAGAAGGCTATCGCAAGCAACTTGGCCACCACATTGGAGCTCGTAGTGTAGAAGACGATCCTAAAATTATGCATTCTATAAATGTAGCCAAGATGCAGAGTGAGAGAGAATATAAGAAAGTCTTTGAGAAACTAAAGACCAAATATAGCAGTCCTGTGGATATGCTGTCGATCTTGGGGGCCAAGAATTGCCAGAAACTGGTCAGCGATATTGATTACCGTAATTATTTACACCAGTGGACCTGTCTACCAGATCAAAATGATGTCATCCATGCTAGAAAAGCTTATGATCTGCAGAGTGATGTGAGTATAATTTCATTTTTGACCATACCAGTTGAGAGAGAGGAAACTATTTAAATTTTTACAATATGACGAGGCAACCAAGATGATCAATTAGAAAAGAAGCTTTATATTGATGTAGTTATTATTTGCAGAAACATGAGAAAAATATCTATATTTAATTGTCCTTTTTCAAAGAATAAGAAAACTATTACGGTAATTTAAGGTTGGCAAAAGAGAATATTATTGGAAGAGGAGAAAATCAAGAAAAGCTATTATATGGACTATAGAATTATAAAATTAATTGTTATTGATTGTTTTATAAATACTAACCCAGACAACACGCTGTTTACCAAATATTAAGGTGATTATGTTAAAAATCAATAAAACATATTTAAAAAAAGAGAGATATAATATAATATTTGAGGCACATTTCTGCCATGTGCACATATAATAAAAAGTATTGATAGTAGTGGAATTTAATTGTTTAACCCAAACAGATGCATGAATAACCAGATCAGACTCTTCATCTAAGTTGCTCTGTTGCTTCATGGCCTTATCTCTTTCTGTAAGTGTATATTAGAGAAGTATACAAAACTCTTGAAAACCATGAAACTAATGTTGTTAGTGTCTTCTGAAGCTTTGTTTTTTTTTAAAAAAATCCAAATAGTATTTTTTTTTCACATGCTCATATGTTTTATGTTTTATATCAAGCAGAGGCTGAGATTAGGACTCATTTGAACGTGATGTTTTTTCCAAAAATGCAAGATGACCTTTCTAATGAACTATTAATTCACAGAATTGCTACAAAGCAGACCTTGAGTGGATAAAAGGCATTGGCTGGGTCCCTATTGGTTCACTGGCTGTTGAGCATGCTAAGAAAGCAGGAGAAATCCTGAGTGAAAAGACGTATCGCCAGCCTCCAGAGAGTTTCAAATTCACCAGTGTGACAGATTCTCTAGAAATGGAATTGGCCAGGCAAAATGCTGAAACCATGAACAAGGTGAATATCAACTAATAAAGATGGGCTTGCTGAATAATATTTGAAAAAAGAACGCAATTTGTCAAACGTTCTTTCCAGACACAATGATTTCCATTTTCCGTAGATTTAAACAATGTATTTTAAGCGTCATAATTGAAATAATTGGGTCCTTTCAAATAGAAAGAAGGTGAGAATTTTTTTCTTTCAACTAATCAAGCAACCTTATCTTATTATATTTATAGAAATATATTTAGTGATTTTAAATAAAATTCAAAAGGTCAGAATTAATCTAAAGCTTTTTTCAAGTCCCAGTGATTTCCGTTTTATTTATTTATTTATATTATTATTATTATTAAATTTATATGCTGTCCATCTCATAATCTATACACATATCCTATAAATTTTTAAATGAAATAATGCGGGGCTTAAGATATTAACTCTTGCTGGATAAGTACTGTTTGTATTATATACCATCCACAAACCCTTATGACCTTCATATAGATTTGTGCTGCATAAAACCTTAAACTGTCTTTCCATAAATTCATGCCTTCTAAACTGAATGGGAATTTCCATAATTTCCAGCTGATACTTTTAGTAGTTTTATTTACAATTCTGATGAGTTATAAGAAGCCAGGGATTTGGAATCTGGCATCCTTAAAGTGGGATTGACACCCATCTTACCTAACAAATCTAAAAGAAGGATAAAACTGAAGGAAAACAAATGTCAAACTTCACACACAGTCTTGACTGAACAACATTTTGAATCTGGATTTTCCTCTGGAATATGAGTCCTAAGCATTCATACATTACTCTTGTTCTGAGTAGTGTCTTTCCTGCTCAGCAAATTTTTAATTTGATCTCAGAAGACAGTCTCTATGCTGCAACAGCCAGATGAATGGAGAACTATTCATAAATAGCCATCACTTTGTGCTAACTCTCTTTCTGATTCTGTTTTTCAGAGGCTGTATACTGAAGCTTGGGATACTGATAAATGCACAATCCATGTCATGCCTGATACGCCAGAAATTGTCCTAGCAAAGTTCAACAAATTAAACTATAGCCAGGTGAGTATAGAAATGAGTAAAAGTCACTGGAAGAATTGAATTTCCTTCAAGGAGTTGCAGCCAATGGCAACATTTCCTACAGTGATCTCCTAACTGGGTTCTGTGGAGACTCAGTTCCTGGGTTGCACCAAAGAACTTCCATCTATTCAGTGTAGATCAATCAAGAATTATATTTCTGATAAAAGTATAGGATGTTTTATTTATTTCTGTGTGCAGCACTGAAACTAGGCTTTTCTTTCTTTTTCTTTTTTTACAGAAATTGTACCGACTGGCCATGGAGGAAGCAAAGAAAGATGGCTATGACCTGCGTCTTGATGCCATCCCAATTCAAGCTGCCAAGGCTTCAAGAGCTATTGCCAGTGACGTAAGTGGCTACTTGACTCACTAAATAGCAATAATTTTTAAAGGAAATGTTTTAAAAAATAGCAAGTCACAAACTACTGAATATCCTAGTGAACATACAAAAATTATTGCAGGAAATACTTCAAGTCACTTCCCAGTGACTGAGAATTTCTGTGAAGGAATTCATACTGTGAATTACAAAATCAGGAACGAACAGTTGTGGTTCTTTCTTAGAAGCACTGAGAAATTATGTCACTGCTTGTAAGCTGCTTTGAGTAAAAATGACTGAAGCATAATAAAATCACTTGTGATAAATAAATACATTCTATAAGTAAGCAGGTTTTGCAGAAATAATGCCAGAAAACCTCAGCTATTATACAGGCAGCTGAGACTAGACTGGAGAGGAGAGATATGGGCAGCTATAAAGCGAGACAACAACTTTAGAGGAATTACACCAGGGTGTATCTGGATTTCTGATTTATGGGAGCATAGCTCCAATGGCACAGAATGAAAAAGTCTTTTAATTTTGGTGGACATTTATCTATACATTTTAATCTGTGTGGCGGAGGAAAATTTAAATATTCTGCATGGTAGGACTAACACCTTGAATTATTTGAAATTGTTTAATTATTTAAACCTATGAATTTAGTGGACTATAGATAGAAAAAAACTTTCCATACCAAATACAAATTTGATAAGGAAAATCATTAATAAATAAAAGATGTAGCTACCTTAACATGACAAAAAACCTAAATATAAAACCTTGATAAATGTAATCTAATATATTGACTTCAAGAACAGAAGGGGGCATTTTAAAAAAAGAAATAACAGATAATAAAACATATAGTCTTTAACTATGATCTAAAATTGGATGAGTGAATCCTTTTTTCCTAACAGTTTTCTTGTAGGTTTATAGAAAAAAATTATTTTAATTAGTTTTAAAAAAATAATCTAATTGAATTACTGAACCATTTTACCAATGGTTAACTGATAAAAACAGAGGTTATAAAGTTGGAAATATGCGAATATGTGGATTATGTGAGCAAGATTTATAATGGATTAGTAAATACTTTGATTGTTATATAACTAATGTTAATGCGAGTAATACTATTTTTAACAATTTGATTGCTATTTCCTAGTATATGATTGTCTTTTGATAAGATTATTATGATGATTATTATATTTTAATACTTGTATACCTAGACAACACACTGTTCAATGTAGAAATGGATTTTTTTAAATAATAATAATAAAAAATTAAAAAAAAAAGAATTACTGAACAAGCAGAGAACAAATACTTTTCTGTGTTGGTAATGTAAATATTTGTGTATATTTCAGTACAAATACAAAGAAGGCTATCGCAAGCAACTTGGCCATCACATTGGAGCTCGTAGCGTAGAAGACGATCCTAAAATTATGCATTCTATAAATGTGGCCAAGATGCAAAGTGAGAGAGAATATAAGAAAGTCTTTGAGAAACTGAAGACCAAATATAACAGCCCTGTGGATATGCTGTCAATCTTAGGGGCCAAGAATTGCCAGAAACTGGTCAGCGATATTGATTACCGTAATTATTTGCACCAGTGGACATGCCTCCCAGATCAAAATGATGTCATCCAAGCTAGGAAAGCTTATGATCTGCAGAGTGATGTAAGTATGAGGTGGTAAACATGATTTTAAGGTAAAATGGAGGCATCAGTGTTCTACTGAGTTTGGTCTGTGATTCATTAAAAGGTCACGTGTGCAGGACAGAGTAGGAAAATATTTGAAGCTTTCCTTCTCTCCCAACAACTCTGTCTTAGCCTGCCCTTGCAGTTCCAAATGGTTCCTCAAATATCTGAAATAGACTGATGTGGAATACAGGATGCTACATGTGGGAAGGACCTGTCCATGTGTCCTTTTTAGGAAGATCATTCTGTCAGCTGAAAGATATATTTAAATACTGAGGAAGTTTTCCTCTTGATATTGCACACTGTAATGACTCGTGTATCACAGGTCACTCAACTCAGTTTGAATTTCAATTCATACTGTTTCAATTTAGACAGTACTTTTTCCCCCTGAAAATCAGAGGTAAAATAGGCTTTGCCATTTTTTTCCCTTTCCCATCTTATTAGCATGTTTAATTTCTTATTATTTCTGATTGGTAGTTCACAGAACTATCAATTTCATATTCTCATGGTTTCTTAACTTTCTTTTGTACTGTTATCATATTCACTTTGGCGTTTTAAAAAGCAAGTTTGCACTAAAATTTACATGTGTTTCTATGTAAAATATTCTCCTAAGAGAATATTTTATGCCTAATAATAGTTTTTGCAAAGATTTTTTTAAAAAATTTGCACGTTATATGCATTTATTTATACAGTTCACCTATGTATTTTAAAGTATGACTAGGTTTTGGGTTTATTGAAAATAAATAAATAAATAAATAAACATATTAAAGATGAGTTGAGATTCAGCTGCTCGACATAATTATTTGATTTTTTAATATTTATTCATTTGCTCTAAATGGATAGTTAATTGCAGCATTACACTTAATATAGTTTTGGCTGTCATCATTATTCCTTAAATATGCATATCATGATGCTTATTCATATTTTATAACATCTAAAGCTGCTGAAAATCAGTTGAGTCATTTCTAGGTGACTTTCAGAATCATAGATCATTTCTCACCTGAAGTTTTTAAAATCAAATTCATAATTCAATTAGCCAGAAATGTTTTTTCCCCCAAATTGGTTGTAATGCATGTTTGCTGACTTCTCTAAACACAATCTATTGCTATTTATGTTTCAGGCTCTTTACAAGTCTGATCTAGAATGGTTGAAAGGCATTGGCTGGGTGCCTCTTGGTTCGCTGAATGTTGAACATGTCAAGAGAGCTGGAGAAATCCTAAGTGAAAACAAATATCGGCAACCACCTAGTCAAATGAAATTTACCTGTATCACAGATGCTTGGGATGTAGAATTAGCAAAGCATAATGCTGAGATGATGAACAAGGTAGGTTTTCTGAACAATAGTAGCTAATCTTCCATAAAAGATAATAATTTGCTTAGGAAATGGAATGATCACATCCTAAATTTAGGATTTATTTAGCCTGCTCGGAGTCAAAATCCAAATAAAATCATCCTTCACGGATGTCTTTCTAGTTTCTGCTTGAATACACATAGGGAAGGAAGGCTGTCCACCATTGTTCATTAGTGGATTAATGAACTATTTGCTAGTTAAGAAATTTGACTTCCAAACCAGTCAGATCGCAGGCAGTGGTGGGATTCAGCCGGTTTGCCCCAGTTCGGCAGAACTGGTAGCTAATTTTTTGTTGCCCAGGCCCAGAACAGACTTCCAGAAGCGGCATCCACACAGAGAACCAGTTGTTCACATATTTGAATCCCACCACTGATAGCAGCTCTCATAATTTCCAGCCAGTGTGACTGTTGACTGTATTGAAAAATTAATATAAAGAATATCGCAGCTAAGAGGAAAAAAATAGCAGCAGGGGCATAGGAATGTAAAGACAAAGAAGGGATTACTTCATCATGAAAAATGAGCTGAAATTATGGAATTGTACATGCAATAAACCACAAAATCCATTAATCTCTCAAAACGTCTGTGGTAGTTTTTGGCATATGAATCAAAGTATTTTAAGGAGTTTCTACCAAAGGCAAGTTTTGATCTGGATGCTGCTTTGATGTATCGAAATCTATCTGCATTTTTTCTAAGTCTTTGAGCACATGTGCTTTGCCTCAGGCCCACAGGGGATTTCTTTAGAAAATTGGAGAATTCAGATGCTCTTTGTTGACTTTGCTTGATAAACTTATCTCTCAGGTCTTGAATGCAGGAGTCCTTTTAAATGTATTCAGCCACAAAATCTGAACTAGAAAAAAATGTGTTAATAATGACTGTAAAATATAGTTTACTGTATGGTACATATGACTTCAAAGCATAGTTGATTAAAATAGAAATTTCCCTCACTTAGTTTCGTTACAAATTTTAGATAATGACATTTATTTTTAATGAATATGTTTTTTTCTAATTTTATAGCCTCACGTTCTGTTTCAATTCATATTTTCTGTAGGCAAAAAGCAAACTTTTTCCCCCCTTATTCCTTTCACAGCGACTATACACTGAAGCATGGGATGCTGATAAGATCAAAATCAATGTCATGCCAGATACCCCAGAAATTCTGCTCGCCAAGGCAAATTCTGCAAATATCAGCCATGTAAGAGAATGTTAACATTGTTTGAATATTTAATAATTTGGGGGAAGGTTATTTTCACTTTACAAGAACTAATATGACTGTATGAACAAATCGATTTTAAATTTTAGATGTGATTTTACAGTCAAGTATCTTTTTATCACATCCTCTGCAGAAACTTTATGTCCAAGGATGGGAAGATACTAAGAAGAAAGGTTATGATCTGAGAACTGACGCTATTCCAATTAAAGCGGCAAAAGCTTCGAGGGATATTGCTAGTGATGTGAGTAGATGCTTTCCTGTCCAGGGACTTCCTTATTTTTTTTTTTTAAGAAGAAACTACAGAAATAATATGAACAAAATAATGGAATAGACAGAGGACCTTTAGAAAAGTTCATTAGACTGACCAATGAGGTTATATGTCTAATGGCTATAAATGGCAAGAACTTAGGAGATTAATTTAAAATACCATCTATTGATTTTTGGCATTAGGATGCATTATTTCTCCCAGCCCAAATAATATGGATAGCAGGGTTTTTTAGTTCAATGCTTTAAATCAGGGGTGTCAAACTGCCGGCCTGCGGGCCGGTTTCATCATACCGGAGTCGCGCCCATCCCATTGCTAGCAATGGCAAAAAAGCTCCGATACATTGCGTGACGTCATGTGACGTTGCGAGTTTGACATGTCTGCTTTAAATGCTCATCTAGGCTTCCTTTCCGGTAAATAAAAAGAAGTCTGGAAGATGAAAAAATCTACTTTCCTATTTGATTTTTGTCATTTTGTGTGTCAGGCAAAGTATTGGCTTTTTTTACCCTCAGTCAAAAACTGTTGTAGAAAAGTGAATATTAAGAACCCTTCTGATACTTTGGTACAAAGGGATTTTTATTATATTTTACAATGATATCCAAATATCACAAAAATATTAGTCAGCAGTTGACAACGTTGAAACAATATGATGTTTTGAAGAAATCTGAATCCAAATTGGCTTCCTTCTCTTGATTTTTATGACTTTAATAGGCTCAATCATTGTTAGCGTTCCTAGTAGCATTTATATTCATTCCAAAATATATTCTTCTCTGTTACAGTATAAATACAAAGAAGCACATGAAAAGCAAAAAGGGCATTATATTGGGGTTCAAAGATTGAAAGATGATCCCAAGTTGGTGTGGTTTGCCCATGCAGGCCAGATTCGGAGTGATCTGGAGTACAAGAAGAACTTTGAAAAATGTAAAGCAAACATTCATTGTCCTGTTGACATGCTATCAATCTTAGATGCTAAGAATTGTCAGAAGTTGGTTAGTAATGTGGACTATCGCAAACACTTGCATGAATGGATTTGCCTACCAGACCAGAATGATGTCATTCAAGCAAAGAAAGCGTATGACCTCCAGAGTGATGTACGTACACTTCAAATGTAAAATGCATATATTTGAGTGGTATTATTGTTTAGTGAAAGAACATGTGACATGCAAAAAATCCCCAAATTAATCCCTTCCTGAGAATGGAGCAGCTGGCAAAGTGGATAATAGTACAACTTCCAACAAGATGGAGAAATGTCTCACAGCAAATCTCTGAATGCAATTTAGCCCCCAACTCTGGAAGAAGTTGACCCACTGTTCTGTTATTTGAAAATCTATGAATTTGTTTGGAAGTAAGCCGTGAGTGGTGTGTGTGTGTGTGTGTGTGTGTGTGTGTGTGTGTGTGTGTGTGAGAGAGAGAGAGAGAGAGAGAGAGAGAGAGAGAGAGAGAGAGGGTGGGCACGCACACTTGGGTGCCTTTAAGTCAATTTTTGACTTCAAATGACTGTCTGGATTAGGTCCTACAGTTTTCTTGGTAAGGTTCTTTGGCAGTGATTTGCCCTTGTCCCCTTCCTAAGAAATGGCCCAAGATCACCCAGCTGGCTTTGTGCCCAAATACAAGAACTAGAACTATGGTTTCCTGATTTCTAGCCTGATGCCTTAACTATCTTTTGGTTTTCTTTTAAGTCCATTTAAAAAATAAATAAATTATGTAATACTTTTGCATTACTAGAATAATATATGTCACCTGTGGCATTGTAGTAGAATCTGCTTCCAAGTTCAGTAGCATACAATAGACAGTCCATAGTCAGTGAGATTCAGGTAGCATATATGGTTGTGTAGTCAGCCAGAGTTTTATACTGAATTTCATATTTTTGTCCACCTATCACGTCCTTTCCAGGGACTTGGGATAGGGAAATGTTTTAATACGGTTGGTCCACGATCAGCCAGATGTTTAGACTGTCATTTTTATATACCTACCAAGTCCCTCCCAAGGACCTCAAATAGATAGATGCTGCTGTTTGATGATGCTAAAGTTATTGTCGCAGGGTGTAAGTGGTTTCAAGTAATCCCGCCTTTTGTAATTGACTGATACCGTAACAATTTTGTCAACGTTTATTTTTTATTATGGGAGTTGCCTTTTATTTCAGCAGAAATGATCTCTGATGAAGTAAGTATGAATATCTTTACTGGAAAAGAAGTTGGGAAGGTTGATGAAGGCATTCATTACCCTGATGAACTTACATTATTTGGACTAGCTCAGAACTTATGTTCTGCTGAGGAAATGCTTGATTTTTCTTTTTCTTTTTACAGAATGTGTATAAGTCAGATTTGGAATGGCTGCGTGGAATTGGCTGGATACCAGAAGGCTCTGTGGAAGTCCAACGCGTGAAGAATGCCCAGGATCTGTTGAATGAAAGAATGTACCGGCAGCGGCCAGATTCTCTGAAATTCACAGCTATTGTTGATTCCCCGGAAGTTGTCCTAGCTAAGGCCAATGCTCTGATGCAGAGTGGGGTGAGCATTATTTGTCATGCACCAGTTACTTGGGGGGCCACAGGTTTCTATTTAAAATCAACATTCAATAACACTGAAGTGAGATACATTTCTATTATGTCAGTGAGCACTCGAAAAAAAGAGCAAAAGCTGCAGTTTTGTTGATTGCTACTTTGCTAGACTGACGTAGAAGGATTAGCGTCCACCATGAAAAATATTGTCATTGAAAACAGAAAAAGCTTAACTTTGGGGAAAAAAATCCAAGCACTACCAGCTTGCTCCAGTTTTAGCTGTAATTGTAGATCTGGCCAGGGGTTCTCAACCTTGGCAATTTTAAGACTTGTGGACTTGAAGTCCACAAGTCTTAAAGTTGCCAAGGTTGAGAACCCCTGGTTTAAACATTAAATGGAAAATATTTTTTGGAAGATTGCAAAGGAAGGGGAACCTTACATATTTTGTTTTAGAAGACAGTTTTTGGAGTTTTGTTTGTTTTTATAAAAGTATAAGACATATTTTTCATGCATTTTTATTTCTGTGTGGTAGAAAAATATGTGTGAAAAAGCAAACATGAAGGGTTTTTTAAATTAAAATCACTGTTCTGATTTTCTATATACCCACAACCCATCTTCCATATTGCCCATAGAAATATTGTCTATTTCTTTAGACCTTCTTATACTGAAGAAACTGGGTCATTTTTAATCTAAACGAAGGCTTAATTCTTAGACAATAGGAACAGGACCAAAGATGCATATAGTAGTAGTGCTTCAGTTATAACCATAATGAAATCTGACCATTACAATTTGTAAATTGTGGTGGTCATAAAGATCATGTGGCCAGTCCTTTCTGTGGCAGTTGTTGAGTGACTGCTGCAGTTATTAACCAAATCAGTGGTTCTCTATGGGATTGGTTTTGCTAAAAAATGGAAGCAAACGCCAGTTTGACATCACAAAATGCAGTCACATGACTACAGGACACTGCAAATGACTCTGAATGTGGCCTGCCAAGTGTCTGAGTTTCTGATGATGGACAACCATCAGAACCTCGAATCCAAGTCATAATTAACTCTTAGGCAGATCTGCCAGATCTTTGTAAGGTCCCTAAGTGACTAGTTGTAAATCGAGCACTACTTGCATGGGGTCTTTTCTCACGGTTTAAAATAATGGACTTACAAGGGATTTATCTTTTGCTTCAGATTTGGATATTTTATGTCTATCTAAATTCAATTCAGTCACTGGTAGTTTTAGCAGGCTTTCTTGATCAAGACTTGGCATTAAGTATATCACACAGCTAAGCTTGTGGTATATTTATTGTTTTCTTGGCCAGAACTCTGCAGATATTTCATAGATATTGTTTACCTATATAGGGAAATTTATTGCAGGTAAGATGAAGCCAGATTGGTTGCTCACTGTCAGTGTAGCATTGTCAAAGTCTTTTACAGCTCTGGTAATTTGGACCCATTGCTTTCAGTTCTACCTTCCCATGAATTATCAGTTCTTTTCAGAGCTTATTCTGTTCTTGAAGCCAAAAAGTTGAGTGTAACCCTAATTCTAAAACGATTAAAACGTCAATATGTCCAACTTCAAATGAGGCTATTTTTGTCATTGAAATATACCCTACTAATAATATGATATGTTCTCATTATAAATATGATAAATATGTTTTTCTCCCTTCAGGCTTTATATCGTGAAGTTTGGGATAAAGAAAAAACACAGTACACCCTTCCAATTGACATTCCTGAGATCGTTCTGTCCAAAGCAAATTCTGTGAACTACAGTAAAGTAAGAAATTAAAGAATTAAATGTGAATTTGTTTCCATGGTCTCTCCTTATGCTTCTTCCTCTTCCGAGGATAAATCTCCTTTGACAGTTTATGACACTCTCCAAATTTACAATTATATAAGCACAAATTTGATAGTGTGAGAGTACCTTTGAAAGCAAGAGAAACGTGAAAAACATTGCCCTATCAGGACAATCCCATAAATTTACCATTGTTTGCTGCCCAAAGATCTTAATATACTATGCTATGATATAACATATAAACCAGTGTTTCTCAACCTTGACAATTTTAAGGCATGTGGACTTCAACTCCCAGAATTCCACAGCCAGCATTGCTGGCTGTGGAATTCTGGGAGTTGAAGTCCACATGCCTTAAAATTGTCAAGGTTGAGAAACACTGATATAAACCAATATTACATATTTTTTATAAATATGACATGCCTTGAAATGGAATATGCATTATTTATTTTTCCTTCACAGAAACATTATCAACTTGGATTGGAGGAGATGAAGAAGAAAGGCTATGACTTAAGATTGGATGCCATTGAGATCCAGCAAGCCAAGGCTTCTAGGAATATTGCTAGTGAGGTATGGTCTGCTCTTCTTTGGCATTTCCACAGTTATTTCATCTTCTGTAAAATAAATAGTTAATATTTTGTCCATATTTTTATAAGTGTGTCCAAAAGGATCATACAGAATCCTGGCAATAAAACCATAGCTGTCAGTTTCATTGCTTACAGTTTATTCATCAGGTATTGGCTGTTGGCAGACCTGAACTATATAAAAAGAGGCCACAATGCAGTGTACAAAGTGTTGAAATGTAATTTTAGTAATTGATTATGTGTAGTTTATAAATTGATGTTTTGTTTATGTTTCATCATTAGTACAAGTACAAAGAAGGTTACCGTAAGCAAGTGGGACACCACGTTGGATTCCGGGACATCTATGATGATCCCAAGCTAGTGCTGGCAATTCGTGTAGCCAAACTGCAGAGTGAGAGGGAGTACAAGAAATATTTTGAGAAGTTTAAAACCAAGTTCAATAGCCCAGTGGACATGCTGTCCATCTTGTTGGCTAAGAAATGTCAGAAACTGGTTAGTGACATTGATTATCGCCGCTACCTCCATGAATGGATATGTCTGCCTGATCAAAATGATGTCATCCAAGCCAAGAAAGCCTATGAGTTGCAGAGTGATGTGAGTAGAAAGTTACTACATCTTACATTATAGTTTTTGCCTCTTAGCTTATTTAGTCTCATACTGCATTTGTTGAATTATTATTGTTGCATCTACAATAACTCAAGCCTTGCATCGTTCTTGGCAATGTACAGCCATTATCATCATAAAAGAAAAAAATATCAAATCCCATTTGTGATTGAATGTTAAATAGAACAGAACGGCTATCCATAAACAGAGAATCATTTGCGCAGAATTATATTTTTTTCTTTATTTCTGTCTATTGACCATTTGTTTTAAATTTAACCATATTTTGGTATAAAAAAATAAGTAAAGCTGTGACATATCTGTGCTGGTCTGCATTGAATAGGGTTATCATAAGCAGAGTTACTTTACAAAATGTACAATTTTCTGTAACTGACCCTTGTAAAAACTATGCAGCTTAGAAAGAGGAATTCATTTTTCAAATATCCTCACAAGCTAGTATGAGGAAACTTTTTATGCCTTTTAGGTTTTATTATTGTTTGTAAGCCACCCACGTTATTTTATAATAGATAAATTGGACAACTGTATAAACCTTTGATAAATAAAAACTAAATAAATACATATACGGCACCACATTTATGTCAACTGAATGGCACTGTGTTGAGATAAGAGTAATTATACATTAATTTTGAGTAGAGAAGCCTCAGTGGTATTTTTGGCAAGTGGAAGAATTATCTTAATAGCTTGATGGGTTTCTTTGTAGAATCTTTACAAGTCAGATCTGGAATGGCTCCGTGGGATTGGATGGATGCCGGAAGGCTCTGTGGATGTGGTCAGAGTGAAAAAGGCTCAAGATCTTGTGAATGACAGGTTGTACAAACAACGCCCAGATGCACTGAAATTTACCAGTATACCTGACCCACCGCCAGTCATCTTGGCTAAGATCAATGCTCAGCAGATCAGTGAGGTAAACTGAATATAGTCACTGCCTCTGTGTAATGTGCGAAAGGATAAGGGGATGTGGCTGAGATACAGTGACCTTTGAAAAATTAAAGGGATTTTCACACAGCAATTAAAATTGTCTTTCCTTCCTCCCCTTTCTTAGCGCCTGTATCGTGAAACGTGGGATAATGAGAAGGCACAGATTAATATTCCTCTTGATACCCCTGAAATACTGCTCTCCAAGATGAATGCTGTGAATGTTAGCCATGTAAGATAATTAACTAATTGTAGAAATTGTGTTAAGAATGTCAATATTCCTTTATTACATTGTCCTAAATATATTGCCCTACTGTTAATTGCTCTTAAAAACATAAAGGTATTTGAGTTATAAGTTGCATGTCTATTCTATATTTATATTTTAAGAGCAACAATTAACCTAAGGAACCAAAGAAGCATATATGGAATTTGAAAATTGTCCTATTAATTTATTTGACCAATCATGTAGTATGGTTTTAAAAGAATAGTTTTAAGTAAAATGCAAAGCAGTCATGTAGTGTGATGATTTAAAAATAGTTTTAAATAAAATACAAATTTCTGCAATACCAACAGGATATTTGCATATATACACGCACAGACTCAAAGACGTATACAGTAATTATAGGAGAAAAGAACATCGTAGGAATAAAATATAGCAAAAAAGGAAACAAAATTATTGAAGAAAAAGAGATCCATATTCCAAATTTTCATAGAGAGGATTAGAGAGAAACCACAGAAAGGATTCACACCAAGTATTTATAGCAGCTAAGGTTAAATTGAATCTATTACTTTTGGATCTCTTTGAATATTCCTTGAAATACATTAATCTTATCTATTGGGAATCAAGAAAGAAAAAAGGAAAATTATTGTCTTATTTGTTGAAACAACAAAAACAATGACATTTTATATCTGTAATTCAGGACAGTGATGGTCAATTACAAAATGAATTAGAATCAATGAATTATTAGTTTTATTAGTTTTACACTGAGTTTATATGACTTGGGAAAATTTGTAATTGAACAGTAAATTATTATTATTTTTTGAAGTATAATTAAAATGGGAGAAATCTCTTAGGAAGGCAAAAATAAATTGGCACAACCATTGGTATAAGTTACAGGAAATATTTGATCTATAAATAGAGGAAAGATTCCTTGATCTGATTTAAGCTGAATAGTACAGGACTTTTATGAACTTATTGGCACCTCTACTGGTAGAGGTATATAACCAACCATTTAATATAGGCAGAAATACTGATATATATATATATATATATATATATATATATATATATATATATATATATATATACACACACACATATATACGTGTGTGTATATATATATATATATATATATTTCCTAAATCTTTTATGAGGCTTATACTTCAATCAAATTAAAACCTGAGAAAAATAGTACTAAATGTGCACGTTATACGAAAATATCTCTATTTAATGTACGTGATAAAGTATTAACTGCAATACTTGCCAAGAGGTTATAGAATGTAATAACATGGATCTTACTCCACCCATATCAGTGTGGATTTTTTAAAAAAACAGATAAGCATTTGAAAATATCTGTTTGACAATGGCTGTTTTGGATACCACAACATGCTACATTGCAATTGAAAAAGTTTTTGATGTGGTTCAGATCAAATTTATTAATTGTGTTCTAAGAAGATAAGGATTTCCACCAACTTTTGTCCACTGGCTTAATTCTGATTAGATGTGTATAGGATTTTGAGCAATATCTGTAGTCTGCTGTAATTCATTCAGTATTTTTTTTTACTGTACTGAAAATTGTGCATATATTTTAATTGCAGAAACATTATACTGGAGCCTGGGATGAAGCCAAGGCAAAAGGTTATGACTTTAAAGTGGATGCTCTTTCATTCAAGCATGCAAAATCTTCCAGAGAAATTGCCAGTGAGGTAGGAGCTCTGTTATTTAATGTTGTTTCTAAAATTACCGTTTCCTTTCATATCAAACAGATGGCAGATGAAACATGTATAGATTCAACCAGTTGCTATTGTTCAAGAACATTATATTTTTGCACAATATCCTCCATTTTTTTACATTTACATATTTTGAAATGTGAGATTTTAATATCAGCTTAAATTCAAGCATTTTAATGCATATCTTATCCTAAACTGCCAAAGAGATAACAGGTGAGATCTTTAAGTAAAAGGGAATATTTTATGCCCTACTGTTTTGAATTCAATAAATATTATTTTCTCCTGCCATTTTAAAAAGGAAAAATCACTGTTTTAGCGTACTGTTTTACAATGAGTTAATAAACTATAATATATGGTTGATGCTGAACTTACAAAACAACATTCCTAAATTCTGATGTAATAAAATACTGCTGAATAGTTACTTTTTAATGATGAAATCCACCTGTTCTTTCATTTAAAGTCCCTGAGTCATTAAGATACCAATTTTAACTGTCTGGCATCATCCTAATAATTTCAATGGTTCTTTGTTTTGCTTTTCTCTTCAGTATAAATACAAACAAACTTATGAGAGACAGAAAGGTCATTACATTGGAACCCCATCAGTCAAGGAGGATCCTAAGCTTTCATGGGCTGCTCGAGTAATGAAGATGCAAAATGACCGTCTCTATAAGCAAGCATACCACAATTCAAAAGCCAAGATCACCATCCCTTATGAAATGGTGGCTATCCAAGCAGCCAAGCAAGGGCAGGCTATAGCCAGCGACGTTGATTACCATCGTTATCTGCATGAGTGGTCTTGTCTGCCAGATCAGAACGATGTGATCCAAGCAAAGAAAGCGTATGAACTTCAGAGCGATGTAAGTACACCAGTGGTTTACAAGATATATATGTACATGCATCATGGGCAGACACAGAACAAAAGAGACCTTGAAGTGTGTACTTATAGAATAGATCTATTTTATACTTCTGGCAGGAATAGCCAACATCCTAGATGATAGGCTCAAGATCCAGAAGGATCTCAACAGACTTGAACACTGGGCCCTAAATTACAAAATTAAATTCCATGCTGAGAAACGTAAGGTTTTACACTTAGGCAAAGTGAACAGGTATAGAATTGGCTCAATAGCAGTAACAGTGAGGATGAGCTTGGAGTCCCATTGGACAATCATTTAAATATGAGCAGGCAGTGTGCTGCAGCCACTCAAAAAGTCAACGCAGTGCTAGGCTGCATTAACAGACGGATAGAATCAAGATCACACTAAGTATTAGTGCTGTTTTATAATGCCTTGGTAGGACCACATTTGGAATATTATATCCAGATTTTATTGCCATGTTATAAAAAAAGACATTGAGACTCTAGAAAGAGTGCAGAAAAGAGCAACATATGATTGATGATTAGGGGACTGAAGGCTAAAACCAGATGAAGAACAGTTGCAGGATTTGGATACGTCTAGTCTAATGAATACCTATACCGATACCTGGGGTGACATGAAAGCAGTCTTCCAATATTTGAGGGACACAAAGAAGATGGGTAAACCTATTCTCCAAAGCACCTGAAGGCAAAACAAGAAGCAATGGATGGAAACTAATCAAGAAGAGAAGCAATCTAGAACAAAGAAGAAATTTCCTGACAGTAAAAACAACTAATCAATGGAACTGCTTGCCTTCAGAAGTTGTGGGTGCTAGAGGTTTTTAAGAAGATGTTGGACTGCAATTTGCCTGAAATGGTATAGGGTCTTCTGTTTGAGAAGGGGGTTGGACTAGAAAACCTCAAAGATCCCTTCCAATTATGTTATTCTGTTAAGAACACATAGCTGCATTATGCCAGGCATAGAACAAGAGACCTTAAAGTATATAGCTATAGAACAGATTTATTACACTTCAGTTTCAATTATTCCTGCCAACTGGAAGTTAGGATTCTCCATAGCTGAAGAATGCAAGTATTAGAAGGTGCCTTAAAAATTATTTTACTTCTTCTTTTATTTCTTTGATAACAGCTACCAAAAAGTGCCAACAGACACTGTATCTTCACTGAGGTTTTCATTTAATGAAACTAATTTGGGCAGGCCTTACTAGAACACCATGCCGTGACGATGGAAATATTTTTAAATGTTTATTACAGAGATAGGAATTTTAAATGTGCTTTGGCTTCCCAAAGTACACAAACATATCAGAAGCTTTTGAACAAACAATTGGGCAGAGTCTACTATCCTTTTTAAACTTGCTTGAGTAAGTTGCATTAAATCATCTATTTTGATTTAGAGTGTTGTAGGAGTCTATTTCAATAGAGTCAGAAAGAGTTGTACAAATTGATTGACATACATTCCAAGCCTTAATAACTTTTCTGCCTACTTAATCAAAATGATTAACAGATTTGAATTTTCTAATATCTTTATTCCCTTATTTAGTTTGATTGTCTTTCATTTTTGTTGTTTCATAAATTAAACTATTTAAAATTAATTGAACAATATTAGTCAGGACTTTCTGACATCCTTGATACCATCTACAATATAACCTATCTATTTATCACATAAGAATTAAAAGTATGAACTTAATCATTTTATTCTTCTTTTGTGATCCATTGTCTCATAGAATTTGTATAAATCTGATCTGGAATGGCTCCGTGGGATAGGATGGATGCCGGAAGGCTCCGTGGATGTGGTCAGAGTGAAAAGGGCTCAAGATCTCATAAATGAGAGGTTGTACAAACTACGCCCAGATGCACTGAAATTTACCAGTATACCTGACCCGCCCCCGGTTGTCCTGGCCAAGGTCAATGCACAACAGATCAGTGAGGTAAATTGAAATGTAGTCAGTAGTTCTGTGTAATGTGGCTGAGATACAGTGGCCTTTGAAAATTCAAAGGATTTTCACACAGCAATTGAAAATTGTCTTTCCTTTCTCCCTTTCTTAGCATCTGTATCGTGAGGCATGGGATAAAGAGAAGGCCCAGATTAATATTCCTCTCGATACCCCTGAAATACTGCTTTCCAAGATGAATGCTGTGAATGCTAGCCATGTAAGATAATTTTATTTGTTTATAATCAAATTTAAACAGCTGGTCATCTATCAGATGAAACTCTGAGCAATCAAAAGAAAATATAGACATTAACAATGAAACAAGAATGTCAACACATAGGTTGAGGGTCTCTCATTAAAAATGCCAAACACTGCAACATCCCTCCATAGTGAGAGATTTATTTCTGAGCAAATGTGGATAGGACTTCATGTTTAAGAAGAAATATCTATAGTTTATTTTCTTCCAGCCTTGAAAATTGTGTATATTGTTTAATTGCAGAAACATTATACTGGAGCCTGGGATGAGGCCAAAGCAAAAGGCTATGACTTTAAAGTTGACGCTCTTTCATTCAAGCATGCGAAATCTTCCAGAGAAATTGCCAGTGAGGTATGAGGACTATTGTTTAAGCATAGCTGCCGATATCACCGGGTTTTTTTTCTAATCACCCACTTACCAAAGTGTGCAACTTTATTTAAACTTAAACTTCTATGTAAACTTCATATCATACAAGGCACCCCACAGCAGAGTTTTGATGTTTTTGCACAATTATTTTTCACTTTGATTGCTGTAGACATATTTTTAAAATCAAAATAATTTTTTACTTGGAACTGGTAGTCAGATAATTGTGAAAAATTTAATTTGTATAATGTTTGATTTGAAAGGGAATCTAGTATTCAAAAAGCATTCTCCATTTACTAAATACATAATTTTAAACTATCATTTTAAAGGGGAATAAATTAAATATTTTTTATAATGGTTTATTAACCAATATAATATGATGTTAATGCCTAACCTACAAAACAACTTTCCTAAAGACACATGCATTCAAAATCTACTCAGTGGTACCCTCTTAATAATGAAATCTACCTTTCCTTTATTTAAGGTCCCCCAATTGTTAAAATACCAATTTTCACACACTGCATTATCCTAATCATTTCAATGGTTCTTTGCTTTGCTTTCCTCTTCAGTATAAATACAAACAAACTTATGAGAGTCAAAAAGGTCATTACATTGGAACCCCATCAGTCAAGGAGGATCCTAAACTTTCATGGGCTGCTCGAGTAATGAAGATGCAAAATGACCGTCTCTATAAACAAGCATACCACAGTTCAAAAGCCAGGATCACCATCCCCTACGAAATGGTGGCTATCCAGGCAGCCAAGCAAGGGCAGGCTATAGCCAGCGACATTGATTACCATCATTATCTGCACCAGTGGTCTTGTCTGCCAGATCAGAACGATGTGATCCAAGCAAAGAAAGCGTATGAACTTCAGAGCGATGTAAGTACACCAGTGGTTTACAAGATATATGTACATGCATCATGGGCAGACACAGAACAAAAGAGACCTTGAAGTGTGTAGCTGTAGAACAGATACTTTGCACTTCAGCTTCCATTATCCTGACCGATATAACTTTCTCCCTGCCATGCAAATCCCAATATCTGAAGAATGCAAGTTTTAGAAGGTGCCCTTGAAAATTATTTTAATTCTATTTTTATTTCCTTGATTGCCTATGCAGTATCTGAAGGACACCAGAGACATTGTTCCTTCACTGAAGTCTTCATTGAATGTAGCTAACCTTTGCATGGCATGTTAGAACACCATGCTGTAATGATGGAAATATTTTTAAATGTTGATCACAGAAATAGGAATTTTAAATGGGCTTTGGCTTCCCAAAGTGTAGATAATTCTAAATAGCCTTTGAACAATCAATCTGCACATTCTAATAGCCTTTTCAAATTTGCTGGCATAAGTTGAACTAAATAAATTTATTTTGAATTTAGGGCATTATATGCATGTACTTAAAATGATTCAGAAAGAGTTGTTTAGAATGTTTGGTGTACATGCTAGGCCTTAAAAGTTTTTCTGCCTACTTAATCAGAATAATTAACACATTTGAATTTTTGGTATCTTTGTTCTCTTATCTAGTTTGATTGTTTTGTTTCATAAGGAGGATTAATCCATTTAAAAATAATTGAACCATATTAGTCAGGACTTTTTGATATCCTATTAACTCTAGAAAATTAAATAATTGCTAAAATATGAACTTAATCGTTTTATTCTTCTTTTGTGATCCATTGTCTCATAGAATTTGTATAAATCTGATCTGGAATGGCTCCGTGGGATAGGATGGATGCCGGAAGGCTCCGTGGATGTGGTCAGAGTGAAAAGGGCTCAAGATCTCGTAAATGAGAGGCTGTACAAACTACGCCCAGATGCACTGAAATTTACCAGTATACCTGACCCGCCCCCGGTTGTCCTGGCCAAGGTCAATGCACAACAGATCAGTGAGGTAAATTGAAATTTGTGTAATGTGGCTGAAATACAGTGGCCTTTAAAAAATTAGAAGGATTTTCACAAAGCAATTGAAAATTGTCTTTCTTTTCTCCCTTTCTTAGAACCTGTATCGTGAGGCATGGGATAAAGAGAAGGCCCAGATTAATATTCCTCTCGATACCCCTGAAATACTGCTGTCCAAGATGAATGCTGTGAATGCTAGCCATGTAAGATAATTTTATTTGTTTATAATCAAATTTAAACAGCTGGTCGTCTATCAGATGAAACTCTGAGCAGCCAAAATACAATATAGATATTAACAGTAAAACAAGAATGGCAAAACATAGGTTGAGGCTCTCTCATTAAAAATGCAAAATGCCTACAACATGCATCCATACCATAGTAACCTCCTATAGTAACCTCCCATAGTAACCTCCCATAGTGTCCCATAGTAATCTCCTCGCCCCAGTGCCTGGGAGAAGTGCCAAGTCCCTGTGGCCTTCTGAAAGGCAAGTAAGGTTGGAATTGAATGTATCTTTGGGGAGAAGCTGTTCATGACAGGGAAGTCTTGCTTCCTGGGTTCTTCCTAGGCCCTATCATATATTGCCTCACCAAAAGGCCCAGATCTGGTAGGATAGGTAGAAACCACCAGAAAGAGTACACAAGTAACCTTGTCCTTAGCAAAATAAGGAGTTAATGGCAACAATAACTTCTGGCAACCAGTGCAGTTAACGTAGCTGTGGTGTTATATAAGTGTACTTATGCGAGTCTCCCAACGCTGTATGTGCCATCATATCCAGGAGCAGTTGAACCTTCAGATTTCTTTTCAAAAGCAGAGCACATTTTTATACTGGGAGATGAGTAAGTCATGAATATCCAGTCTAAAAATGGGTGCAATTGGCACACAAGTTATACTTGTGCAAAGGCCCTCCGGGCCATAGCAGCCACCTGCTCTTTGAGCAGAATTGGTGTATCTTGAAGGATGCCAACATTGTGCATCTACTCTGTCTTGGGGATTATTCTTCCATTTAGATTTAACAATGGAAAATTATGAGATGGGTATGGGTGGCCATAAAATCTACAATTACTCAAGTGGGTTATGATTTAGTCAAGCCAGTTCTTCCCCTTCCAGTCTGCAAATCACCAGGCACTGCATCATTGACTGACTGAGATGTACAATTGAGTGTCTTCATCCCATTGATAAAACTTCAACTTATGCCAATGGGTAATCATCCAATTTCTGATGTAGAAGTTAATTAGAAGTGTGAAAAAATACAGAACACTGTGCAACCCAAAGAGCAGAGGTTTTGGGCTAGACTCCCCCCCTGCCAAAATCAGCCATGAAAAAATGTGACCCACTAAAGAACAGCATCTTTCTTCTCCCAAACCTGTCTGTCAACCTGGAAGAATATAATCTATATAAATAAAAATGTAAATGTTCATTTGTTCAAAATCTTAAATCTCTGAAAGTTCTTCACTAATTGGTTTGAAATTTTGACACAACGTTGCACTCAAATACGCACGTGTTTTTATGTTTTTATATATCTACTATTATATAGATGTCATACCTGTGACAGGTAAAAACATGCTTTTTTGAAAAACAGCGCCATCTGTTGGACGTAAAAGCAACACATGCTACGATTTCAGACAATCTCTATATCTGCACAGACAATGGAACAACACAAAATATTGTATACCCACAAGCATTGTGAAATTAAACATATTACAAACGTGCGCTTTCTCTTTTCTTTCTTTTCCATTTAACCAGACTGAGCCACAGCAACGCGTGGCTAGGTACAGCTAGTGATCAATAGTTTCTGAACACATTGAGAGGATTTTGAGATGGTGCAAGGGAGATTTTTTTTTTAAGCTTTGGGTGAGAGGTCTATTAAAAAGAACCACAAACTTACAAGATGTTCTTAGTGTACCAAAAACCATTGTGTTTTGGAACAGAGTTTTGTTATTTTAAGTGTTACATTTCCCCTTCTTGCATAGTTATATTATTGTCAATTCATAATAAATTCCATTTTGGTCTATTAATATCAATTCATAGTATAGATATTAAACAAGTAAAATTTATTATAAGTTATTTAACATGTGTGTATCCATAAATATGCATGCAAATGTATACTGAATTTATGCATGCCATCCTATTATTTATTTTGAAAATTCAATTTTTTCATATATTGCACTGCATTTGTCTACAGATGTCTTCTGAAGAACAGTCAATTAAACATAATGAGATTTATTTCTGAGTAAATGTGCATAGGACTTCATGTTTAATTGAGGAGTGTTTGTAGTATATTTTGTTGCAGCACTGAAAATTGTGCATATGTTTTCATTGCAGAAACATTATACTGGAGCCTGGGATGAGGCCAAAGCAAAAGGCTATGACTTTAAAGTTGACGCTCTTTCATTCAAGCATGCAAAATCTTCCAGAGAAATTGCTAGTGAGGTATGAAGCATATTGTTTAAATGTACCACTGAATCTTTTCACATGAGCCATCTGGCAATAATGTGGAATTTTATTTAAACTTTATATTGATTCAACCACATACAAGGTATCCTACTGTTTTGATGTTTTTTACACCATTATTTTTCTTATCGCTTGCTGTAGAAATAATATTTAAAAACAAATGAAAACAATTTTTTTTACTTGGAACTACCAGTCAGATAACTATGAAACGTTTAATTTATATAGTGTCTGATTTGAAAGGGAATCTTTTATTCACAGAGCACTTTCCATGTATTAAATGTGTCATTTTAAGCCATTCCTTTAAAGGAGAAGTGACAATTTTTAAATATTGTTTTATAATGCTTTAATAAACTATATAATATGTTGATGCCTACCCCTAATCATGGCTCTTTTCTATGCTTTTGTCTTCAGTATAAATACAAACAAACTTATGAGAGTCAAAAAGGTCATTACATTGGAACTCCGTCAGTCAAGGAGGATCCTAAACTTTCATGGGCTGCTCGAGTAATGAAGATGCAAAATGACCGTCTCTATAAACAAGCATACCACAGTTCAAAAGCCAAGATCACCATTCCCTACGAAATGGTGGCTATCCAGGCAGCCAAGCAAGGGCAGGCTATAGCAAGTGACATTGATTACCATCATTATCTGCACCAGTGGTCTTGTCTACCTGATCAGAACGATGTAATCCAAGCAAAGAAAGCGTATGAACTTCAGAGTGATGTAAGTACACCAGTGGTTTATAAGATATATGTACATGCATCATGGGCAGGCACAGAACAAAAGAGACCTTGAAGTGTGTAGTTATAGAACAGATGTATTGCTATTCAACTTACATTATCCCGACCGATATAACTTTCTCCCTGCCACGCCAATCCCCATTTCTGAAGAACGCATGTATTAGAAGGTGCCCTTAAAAAAGTATCTTAATTCTACTTTTACTTCCTTGATTACATATGCCAGAAAGTTACCAGAGACATTGTTCCTTCACAGAGGTCTTCACTGAGTGTAGCTAGCCTTTGCAGCCTTACCAGAACACCATGATGATAAATGAAATATTTTAAAATGTTTATCACAGAGATAAGAATTTCAAATGTAGTTTGATTTTCTGAAGTGATCATACACAGAAAAAATTTATGACAAATCAATTGGGCAGAGCCTAAGATCCTTTTAAAATTTCCTTGCTTATGTTGCACTGAACTCTTGAATTTGGCGAGTTTTATGAATTTATTTATATTAATTGATTCAAGAATAATTATTAGGAATCATTGGTGTATCATGCCATGACTTAATTATGTTTTCTGCTTACTTAACCATGATTATTAACACATTTTAATTTTGGGGTATCTTTTTTCCAATATCTAATTTGACTTATTTTGCATTTTTGTTGTTTTATAAGAAGGATTAATCCATTTAAAAATAAATGAATCATATTAGTCAGGACTTTTTGATATCCTATTAATTCTAGAAAATTAAATTGTTGCTAAAATATGACCTTAATCATTTTATTCTTCTTTTGTGGTCCATTGTCTCATAGAATTTATATAAATCTGATCTGGAATGGCTCCGTGGGATAGGATGGATGCCGGAAGGCTCCGTGGATGTGGTCAGAGTGAAAAGGGCTCAAGATCTCATAAATGAGAGGCTGTACAAACTACGCCCAGATGCACTGAAATTTACCAGTATACCTGACCCGCCCCCAGTTGTCCTGGCCAAGGTCAATGCACAACAGATCAGTGAGGTAAATTGAAATGTAATCACTACCTCTGTGTAATGTGGCTGAAATACAGTGGCCTTTAAAAAACAAAAGGGATTTCTCATCGAGCTATTGAAAATTGTCTTTCCTTCCTTCCTTCCTTTCTTAGAACCTGTATCGTGAAGCGTGGGATAAAGAGAAGGCCCAGATTAATATTCCTCTTGGTACCCCATCAATGCTGCTGTCCAAGATGAATGCTGTGAATGTTAGCAATGTAAGATAAGTTACTAGCTGTATGCATTCTTTTGTTAAGCATATTACTATTCCTTTATTTATTATGTTGTCTTAGTTTAAATTGCTTTAAAATCTGTCAGAGTAGATTGCGTGCCTGTGCTTGTATACAAACATACAATGAAAAACAATTACATGTAGATGTAAGTGATGATGATGATAAAAATGATGATGACTGTTTCAGCAGACACTATATCCCCACCATCCCTGTTGGAAGTACAAGGTTTTGCACAAAAACTTTATGCTTCTTGACCAATATTGATTTTTTCTTTTTTTTTGTTTGTTAAGTATGCATCCCAAGTTCATTGGCTAAATCAATATAAACTCAAAACATTGTAGAGTGGACATATTACTATAACAGTCATAAATAAGCAAATTATTTAGGACAAACAAGCTCCAAATGTATTTGCCTAGCTTGAATTTCATCATTTCCAGCAGGTGCAAAATCTATAAGCCAATTCCATTTGCAGTATTGCCTTAATATCTGTGGAGACGTCTTCCAATTCCTGTTTTTTGAAATGCTTGTCCTGTTAATACTGCAGTGTTCCTTGCTCGCTTCCAAGTTATATAAACAGAGCCTATTTTATCTACCCTTTGGTTTTGAAATAGAACAGGAAGAGTGTAAGAACAAGGGAAAAACCAGGCAACAATAACTTGATTTTGCTCCCTCTGAAACCGAGTAATGTGTGAAAAGCTGGTGTCGTATAGGATGTATGACACTGTTATGAAATGCCTCTGTTATTTTAATATGCTATATGCTTTCTTTAGGCATTGAAAATAAACCTGGGCATTATGCAGAATGACAAGATCTATTTAGGCTAAGTATGAAAAGAGTCATGAAAAAGGTTAGGGTTAGAGTAACCCTAACCCTTTTTTTGAAAATATTTATATGAAAATGAAAGAAGAAATGGAAAACGAAGTACAAAACTTTCTTACTGAAAAAACAAGAGAAAAAGGCCAGTATTGACCTACAAGAAAGGCTCAGAATGACATTTAGCTGGACTATTTTGTACTTTGTCCATTTGCTTTTTGGCTTTGCATACTGTAGAATGCCTAGGAAATGTGTGGAATATTAAGCATTTCATACTTTGATATCCCATTTTTGGCATCCTATAGATTTTGTAAGCATTTTATAAGATGCCTACCATATATGCCGGCGTATTAGGCGACCCGGCGTATAAGACGACCCCCGTCTTTATCGCTGAGCCGCATTCCTAGAATGTCATCTTATACGCCGGAAACTACCAGTATTTCCGGTGTATAAGATGACTTGGTGTATAAGACGACCCCAGTCTTTGGCGCCGAGTTTAGTGCTTCCGGAAGTCATCTTATACGCCGGCATATATGGTAATTTCACATATTGACGGTAACATATGTATTACTCAAACTGTGATAAATGCAAAGTTGAGTGGCAGGAAGTTGAGCGGCCAGAAGGAGACTGTTGTAATTTTTGGTAAAAGGTTTATTCAAACAGATTCAAACTTTCAAGATGTTTCTAGTGTCCTCAAACACCTTGTTATTTAGCATCAAACACCTTGTTATTTCTTTAAGTGTTACTTTTTCCTCCTTATGTACAGGTAATCCTCGAATTACAACCACAAATGAGCCCAAAATTTCCATTGCTAAGTGAGATAGTCGTTAAATGAGTTTTGCCCCATTTTACAACATATCTTGCTACAGTTGTTAAGTGAATCACTGCAGTTGTTAAATTAGTAACATGGTTGTTAAGTGAATTTGGCTTTGCTTGTCAGAAGGTCGCAAAAGGTGATCACATGACCCTGGGACACAGCAACCGTCATAAATATGAGTTTGGATCACATAACCATGGGGATGGCTGCTGCAATGGTCATAAGTGTGAAAAACAGTCATAAGTGACTTTTCTTAGTGCTGCTGTAACTTTTGAATCGTCCCTAAATGAACTGTTGTAAGTCGAAAACTAACCGTAGTTTTATTATTGTCAATTTGAAGTAAATTTATTTTTTGTTCTATTGAAACCAGTTAATTGCATTCATTAAACTATCAAACAAATACTGAAATCAGTTATTTAATAGGTGTGCGTGCCCATATTCATTTATGCATGTTTATACTGTATTTATGCCATGCTTATCCAATTGCTCATTTTGAAAATTTATATTTTTAACACTTTATTCTTCAGTAGTGCTGCACTTCAGTTGTCCCTGGGAGTAAAGTCACTTAATCATAGTGGTACTTATATCTAATATAGATCCATAAGATTGTATGTTTAATTGATAGTTTATGTTCATCTGCATTTTTTGATTATATTGAAAGTTGTGCATATATTTTCATTGCAGAAACATTATACTGGAGCCTGGGATGAGGCCAAAGCAAAAGGCTATGACTTTAAAGTGGATGCTCTTTCATTCAAGCATGCAAAATCTTCCAGAGAAATTGCCAGTGAGGTATGAGTTCTATTTAAATGAACAAACAAAACAACTGTATCTTTTCATATCACACAGATGGCAGCGTATGCATCCAGTTACCAATGGAACACATTGATTCAACAATATACCAGTTGGTATTGTTCAAGGATATGTCATTTTTGCAGTTATCTCCACTCTTTTACATTTATGTGCTTAGAAATTTGAGATTTAATTTTTTTATTAAAGTCAAGAATTTTCATGCATGTTTTATTCTGAACTGCCAAAAAAGCAACCATCGAGGTATTTCATTAGAAGGGTGTTTTATACACTAATGATTTTGGATTCAATAATTGTTGCTTTCTATTGCCATTTTTCAATGGCAAGGTTACTGTTTTAAAACATTTAGAATAGTTTAATAAATTATATTACTTTGAGACATAAATTATAAAATATACTACTGAATGGTTTAGAATTATAAATTCTACTTTTCCTTTACTCAGGGTCTCCCAGTCATTAAAATACCAACTTTCACACTAACTGGAATGATTGCTATCCTTTTAACAGCTCTTTGCTTTGCTTTCCTCTTCAGTATAAATACAAACAAACTTATGAGAGACAGAAAGGTCATTACATTGGAACCCCGTCAGTCAAGGAGGATCCTAAGCTTTCATGGGCTGCTCGAGTAATGAAGATGCAAAATGACCGTCTCTATAAACAAGCATACCACAGTTCAAAAGCCAAGATCACCATCCCCTACGAAATGGTGGCTATCCAGGCAGCCAAGCAAGGACAGGCTATAGCCAGCGACATTGATTACCATCGCTATCTGCACCAGTGGTCTTGTCTGCCAGATCAGAACGATGTGATCCAAGCAAAGAAAGCGTATGAACTTCAGAGCGATGTAAGTACACCAATGGTGTATAAGATATATGTAGATGTATCATAGTCAGGCACAGAACAAAAGAGATCTTGAAGTGTTTAGTTGTAGAACAGATGTATTGCTATTCAACTTACATTATCCTTGCCAGTGGGAATGTATGAGAATTCAAATCCCTATATCTGAAGAATGCAGGTTGGAGCAGGTGTTTTTGAGGATTACCTTAATTCTACTTTTGTTTCCTTGGTCACATCTACTAAAAACTATGACCAGAGACATTGTTCCTTCATTGAAGTCTTCACTGAATGAAGTTAACCTTGGCAGGCCCTATGGCAGGGGTGTCAAACTGCCAGCCCATGGGCCGGATGCATCATGGCGAAACTGCACCCACCCCATTGCTGGCAATGGCAAAAAAGTCGTGATACGTCACGACACCTCACGTGATGTTGCGAGTTTGACACCCCTGCCCTATGGAAACATCATATTGTGATGATGAAAATATTTTTAAGTGATTTATTACATAGATAAGAATTTTCTAAAATGTCACATGGAGCAAATTTATCAATAACCTAGTCCTAGTGGATGCAGTTCAGCATCATTTTTAAATCCGCTTTCTCAATTCATTTAACTTTAATTCAGTGTAGTTTATAAGTTTGTTCAATCATACAGAAAGACTTGTGCAGCCTGTTTTGGATATTATGCCAAGATTTGGGGTGTTTTCTATTCACTTAATCCAGGTAATTAATGCAAATGAAAAGTGCTGCTAATGTCAGAAGATGTATGGCTATTTCTAACTTCATTGGTCCAGTTTATCCTTTTGCCTTAGAACAAAGAAAGGAAGGAGCACAAAAGCTTTGTTCAAATAATTAATTATGAATTGGTTGGAATTGATGTCCCATTAATTGTTATCACTTAAGAATGTTCATTTCACAAAATATTTAACTACTTTCCCCCCCCACACTTTCTGATCTCATAGGCTGTGTATAAGTCAGATCTAGAATGGCTCCGTGGGATTGGATGGATACCAAGTGGGTCTCCAATAGTGAATAGAGTTAAATTTGCCCAGGAAATCCTGAGTGACAATGTATACCGCACTCCTGCTGACCGTCTGAAGTTCACCAACATTGTTGATACACCGGACATTCTCCTTGCTAAAACCAACGCGGAGCAAATCAGTATTGTATGTTATTTTTTTTTCAGTAGCTTAACATACATTCAGGACATTAACTTAAGTTTATATGAAATCCATTTTTCCCTTCGAAAGTTAAAATGTGATTAGATAAGAATAACACCAAACAAACAACTAACCACTGCTTTATTTTGTATAGCCTAAATACCGAGAAGTTTGGGATAAAGATAAAGTTATGATCCATGTGATGCCTGACACCCCTGAAATAATGCTTTCCAAGGCCAATGCCATCAACGTAAGCAATGTAAGTATATTTCTACCATACTGCATAAAACTGCATTTTCCCACCTTATAATACTTTAGCTTTCTACTTTCTAAGGCAGAGGTGCCCAACTTTTTGGACACGATGGACTGTTCCATGGAGAGAGGTTTTTCCATGGACCAGAGGTCTGTGGTTTTGTGTACTACCTGCATCCCATGGATGGGGCTTTGCTTCTTTGTGCGGACTGGTTGCTGGCATGGCGTAGCCCGGTACTGGTCCACGAACTGGGGGTTGGGGACCCCTGTCTAAGGCTTCTGCTTTCATTGGTTTTTTAAACAAAATGGACACTTTAGGCAAAATACTGTATGAGGAATACCTGTTGAATAATCATGTCTGGACCTCTTAGTAATGTTTTTTTTTTTTGCTTTACCGGCCAGCTGTTAAATATTATTGTGGATCAATTTATTATGACAATAGTGCTGTTTTTTATACTTTGCAAACTGTTAGTTGCCTTGTGCAATATTTTCAACGCTTTGACTCAAACTTTATTTGGATACAGTGTCATATATAAGGTGACCAACCGTCCTCCTTTAGGGAGGACAGTCCTCCTTTTGTAAGTTCTGTCTCCCTCAAAAAGTGTCCTCCTTCATGTCCTCCTTTTCGATATTTGAAGACTAATCTGCAGGGCTTTTTTGTCCCCCATAGAACGCTCAGAACGGCGTTCTGGCACCTTTTTTTGATGTTTTGTTTTTCAGCTTTTGCATGAGCTGTGCTGCTCCCACTATTGGCTTTAAAAAGCTAAGCCAATAGGAATTACTGCTGAGCGTGCCAAAACACCTGGCTGGCAAGCTTTGCACATGCAAGTTGTCTGTATTCTTGTTGCAATGAATAAAATGTTTCAATTTATTTGTGTCCTCCTTTTCATTGTAAAAAAGTTGGTCACCTTAGTCATATATAATCTATATTATACCAGAATTCATGGCCTTAGTCATATATAATCTATATTATACCAGAATTCATGGCCTAACCTGGAGGCTGATCTATATTCCTTAATTCATTAAAAAGTAATTTTAAAAAAAATCATGAAATTTTCATTCATTAACTGAATAACTGAAGAAATGCAAACTAAAAAAAATATTTTCCAAACCAAGCATATACTGCAAAAGCATATTGAAAATATTGTTGGGTTTTAATGATTTTTTTTTTTTTTTGCAGAAACTCTACAGGGACTCTTGGGATGATGTAAAGAAATACATTGATTACAGGTCAGATGCAATTCCAATCAAAAGAGCCAAAGCCTCAAGAGAAATTGCCAGTGATGTAAGTACTATAGTCAAATACATGTTCTTATCTTCTGTGTGGGAACTCTAAACCTTTGCCAGTGGAATGGCAAATGGTGGAATTATATAAGAGAAAATCAAATATTTATATATTATTATATATCTCAGTTCACTGCAAAATAGGAGATTGTAGACATAATTCAACTATTGTGAATAAACTCCGCAAATAACAGGCCCTGACACATGAAGTTATATACATTTGCTGAATATTTAGATTAGCATTGTAGTCCACAGTATGTTTATTCTGATAAAAGTCCCATCACTCAATATGCCTGAAAGATACTTAAAGCTTTATAAGTTCATTTTCATTTTGGGTGACTACATGGAGACCTAAATTGCTATCAGCATTTGCATATGATAGAAAGAAAACCAACTATAAATCACTTGGCGGCATATACGTTTGAGCAATCAATCAATTAATCAATCAATCAATTCTAGGCAATATTACAGAAGTCATTTGCCAGTGTTTTCTTCCCAGATGCTTTTTGACATTCCAGTCTAGCTACTACCTAGAACTTCCTTGGTACAAGGTTGGCAAAATGTTTTAGCATGCTGATACTAAATAGGATTTATAACTAAAGGTTCCCAGGCTTACAGTAAAAGATTGCAGTTGGTTAGAAATGCAGCTTTATGGAATTACCATGAAAACCAATAGAAATTTCTTCCAATAGGATTATCCTACCAGACATTTAAATTTTGAAATGTAATTCTGAAAATGGAGAAAAAACTAGAACAGTAACATTGTGCTATGAGTGGCTATTTTTTCAAAGTGTGATTTCTCGATTTTAAATTGTCTGGTCATGGACATGAATTTGATTAAAAGAAAATGACTCTATCACTCACAGTGAGAACACAGAATTTCACTGATTCCCTATCCTCTGCTAGAAAGTTAAGGGAATCTTTGGACTGGAATACTGGGATTTGCTAGACTGCAAATATCCAGAGGCATTCCCCTGCTCTTTCTAGTCACTCATGTTTCCTGCATGAGTGGAAAGATACCAAGTGAATATTAGCTATAGAGGGGTATTTTTCTAGATGGCAGATACTGCAACAAGGCTTTCTCCTATAATTCCTTTACAATTTATGATATTACAGATGGAAATTTTATTTGTATCTTTCTTTGAAATTAGTACAAGTACAAAGAAGGTTACCGTAAGCAAGTGGGACACCACATTGGATTCCGGAACATCTATGATGATCCCAAGCTAGTGCTGGCAATTCGTGTAGCCAAATTGCAGAGTGAGAGGGAATACAAGAAACATTTTGAGAAGTTTAAAACCAAGTTTAATAGCCCAGTGGACATGTTGTCCATCTTGTTGGCCAAGAAATGTCAGAAACTGGTTAGTGACATTGATTATCGCCGCTACCTCCATGAATGGATATGTCTGCCTGATCAAAATGATGTCATCCAAGCCAAGAAAGCCTATGAGTTACAGAGTGATGTGAGTAGAAAGTTCATAGTATGTACTATTACATTTTGACTATTGTTTTTAATTTTTCCCTTGCTTTAGGCTGATTATTACTATTTGCTGTACAAAACTGAAGAACCTGTGTTCCTTCTATCATTATAAGCCAATTTTGTATGAATCAATCAACTTCTATAAATATGATGTTTTTTATAGGTACCATATCATGTAGATAGCTATTTTAATGAAAATTACATTTTCCAATCAGAATCCCACAGTTGCATCCATGTAAATGAACACTATTGATTTAAAATAAATATGCATTTTAGTTCTCCAGTAAAATATGATACCAGATATAAATGTAAATGTGAAAGAAAATATTTATCAAACTATGGAAAAAATAGAAAGTGATTAAGTTAAAACAGCATAACAATTGTAACAATTCTTTATATGCTGTGCCTAATTCAGTTGCTCTTCTCTGTTGGAAAAGAAGGGCAATTTTTATCTTTCAGTTAAAATGGATGAAAAATTGCCTTCTGGAAAAATTGTAAATAATGTCACTTTTTTTGTCTATGCAGGCTATTTATAAATCTGACCTGGAATGGCTACGAGGAATTGGCTGGATGCCAAGTGATTCTGTCTCTGTCAACCATGTCAAACATGCTCAGGCCCTTATTAATGAGGTAAGAGGTTTTCTCCTACAAAGTTTTCTCTTGTTTCATACAGAAAAACTCATTTATAAAAATATGCCTTTTTCACAATGCAGCCTTTAGTTCACGCAAAACTGTTTCTCCTTCATGCTTGCTTGTTCCTATGGACTGAATATGCACTGAGTGATTTTTATTTATTTATTAGATGTTTATGTCTGCCCATCTTAAGAAACAGAATTCTTGGTAGCACACAACATCAGTAAAAACAAAACAAACAAAAATAAAAAAGAAGAAAAACGCTCTATAAATAATAATCTAAAAACCTATTATTAATAAGTTATGGTTTAATTTTACCATGATTTATTGGATACATTATTGTTGACTGATTTCATACACAGTGTTAAGCCATAGCTAAAAAAAACAGATTTTGATTTAATGTAATATACCAAATCCATGTTGTGCTGCTCAAAAGGGATAGAAAGGTTGGGGTTTAATTTAGTCCACCTTAATATTTATTTGCTTGTTTATTGTTTTATTGATTTTATTTTATTTGCTGCCCTTTTCACCTAGAGCCGACCCTGGGCAGCTTACAACTCAATAAAAGCAACCAGATAAAACATTAAAACAATAAATATTACCATTAGTTAGATATCAATTTATTAATTTAATTATTTAACATTAAATTTTCAGATTAAGGAGCCAAACTGAACAGCAACAGTTATTTCTTAGCATAGTCCAGGAGAAGAGTTATTAAAAACGGGAAAGCAAAAAGAGTAGCCATCATGCAGATGAATATATTTCTCCTCCTGCCTTTCTTTCTTGCATGACTATTTATTGTTATTATTTGCCTTACCTCTGTATTCCTTTCTCTTTTTACAGAGGTTATATCGTACCAAAGCTCATAGCCTGCCATTTACTCCGGTGGATGACAGGGTTGATTATATCACAGCCAAACAAGGTGGAGAAATACTAAGCGATGTAAGTATTGACTTTTTGTTCCAGTCCAGTTACATTCATCTCCTAGGAAAGGGGATAAATCTTGGAAAAGGAAACAATATATGGTGAACAAATCACTATGGATGTTGATAAATCCAGCAGAGTCCACCAGCTTAATGAATCTTGTGAACTGTGGCAGCAGGAAAATGACATTTTCACAACATCTATGTCAATTATTTTTATGTACAGCATTCTTTAAAGTTTAATCCTACTGACTCCTGCCATCAGTAAATCCTTTATAAAGCAAACTAAGGATTCCCTTCTTGGTATTCAAGTGCAAAATACTGATTCTTCTCAGCCATGTTACACTATGGGGCATTAGAATAGGCCCAAACACCTCATGACTGGGCTGACAGGCCTGCTTTGAAAAGATGCTTCCAACCCCTCCCCTCCCCACAGTAACTCCTTTGATTTTATTCATTTATTATCCTGCCTGCATTACTTTATAAATAACTCAAGGCAGAGAACATATCTAATACTCTTTCCTCTTCCTATTTTCTTTACAATAACAGCAACCCTGTGAAGTGAGTGGGGCTGAGAGAGAAAAACTTGGATCAAAGTCAGCCAGCCAGGTTTCATGCCTAAGGCGGAACTAGAACTCACAACCTTATGGTGATTGGCCCAAAGTCACCCTGTTGCCTTTCCCGCCTAAGGGTGGGACTACAGCTCTCAGTCTCCTGCTTTCTAGATTTGTACCTTATCTGCTACCCTGGACTGATTTTTACCGAATAAATAATTAAATTATCAGATCAATAATAAATCAATTGTACAGTGACATAAAAGATTTCATTAAATAAGGAATAAAGTAAAAGAAATGCATAATTTCTGAAGGGCGAGACTAAATCCATGTGCTTCTTTTTCTCTTGTGAAGTGCGTAAAATTAATGGAATTTCAGCATACATTAACTATATTTACGTATCACAGTAAAAATAGCCAGGGATTTGCAGACAAGTGGTGGCAGACCAACCATGATGGTTTCTAAAGAGCACTAGCAGATTAAAAAGGCTGAATTGAATGTACCTTAACTCTGATCTAGCCAATAAGCTTTTCTGTTTCTCCATTATTTTTTGCAGAAAGGCATGCATTATGCAAATAAGTATACATTGTCTGTTTCTGAGTTTGAGGTTATATTCTTGTTCTCTGTATGTCGATTCTTATTTTTTGTATTCACAAAAATAAAGGCAGATCAGTAACCACCAATACATGAATAAAAATCAGAAGCAGAGTCAGTTGGATTTGTTCCAGATATCTGGAGACTACCTTCCTTTGCTATGTTGGATGATGTGAATTGAAAGCCAAAACATTTTGGGAGCATCAGATGGCCTGTTTAAGATGCAATTTATACATCTGTAACTTCGACCTCTAATAACTCTATTCTTATTGGTGTTTTTTTTGTTTCCAGATTAAATATCACCAGGAATGGAATGACATCAAGGCCATTTATACACTAACAGATACACCTCGGTTGCAAGCAGTTAAAAAAGCAGCTAGGATTCTGAATGAGGTATGTACTTTCCTCCCAGGAACAATAGTAAATAGAAAATTTGGAATAATTTTATATCTTTGAATCATGAGTCCTGATGGGATAGTTAGTGAAAAATTACAGTCAAGGAAAATAAGGATATTAATGTACAGGCCTCTTGCTGGGAGTTCTCCCTGTCAGGGCTGATTTCAAGAGAATTCTATTCTATCCTCGTTTTCCAGAGTTTTTCACTCTATTGACCGCGAAAGAAATTTACTTATCACTATTGATCCACTGTGCTTTCATTGGACTATTTTGGTTCTTTCCATTTGTATATCCCCCTCTTTTTTCTCTTTTTTTTTATGAAACTCTTTGTATATTCTCATATATGCTCATACTAACATCTGATTTCTTGGTAATTCAGGCTTCACAGTTCTTTTAACTCAAAAACTACAACACAATATTGCGGTGACTTTGCCACGATGTTCCCTGTTCAGAATCTCATTCCTTTTCTCTCTTTGCAAGTTTCCTATCTTCTTCCCCATTTATTTATTTAGCAGTTTCTTCCCCTTGAGCCTGCTCAGTTTTCACTGGACCCTTAGTGTGTAGAGAAAATTATTGTATTTTTGAAAACTTCATGATTACAGTAACAGAAACTATGCACAGATGTCAGCTCCAGGCCAAATAAGACAATTAATCATTTTAAGTGATTGTTAAGAGCCCTCAAATATAATCAGAGAATCAGAACTATTTTTCCCAAGTTTCTCTTTAACCAGTCCCATTTTAGTGTTATTAACTTTGAGAAAATTATGATTGATAAGAATGGTTTAAATTCAGAGGAGAAATTAAGCTTAAATAAAAATCTTGAAAACAGGATATATAGTGACCCAACAAGATAACTTTTATAAACACAATTGAAATATAAACTGATAAGAAAAGATGCTATATGCTGATGTTAGTTTTATTTGTATAAACACAAGGAAAAGGTTTATATTTAACTTTATATGTATTGAATTTAAGAATAATATTTGCTTAAACTTGACAAAAGGAGAATACTATTGGATGAAGAGAAGATCAAATAAATATATCATTAATTAATATATTGTTTATGGAACTATAGAAATTAATTATTATTGATTGTTTTTTAAACATATGAACCCAGACAACACATTGTTTACTAAGCACTAAAGAAGGTTATTGTAAAAAAAAATTAATAAAATATATTTTAAAAAAATGAACTCCTTGATCCAAACCCAGACCTATAGCATGCTCAGTCTCTCCTAAATAACTTCAGTAAGGAGAAGCACTCTAAATATTGTTTTGAAGGCTGCCATATATAATCAAGCTACATTAGTAGAGAACTTCAAATGGAAAGAGCTACATCTCAGTGACTCAACACAGGTGTGTGTGTGTTTTGTGTGTGTGTGTATATGTAAAAGGTTTTGGATCCAGTCTCTAGAATCTCCAGAGAAAGGCCTCCATTTGAAATCCTGTAGATTCACTATCAATTAATCTTGATTGTGCTGAGATTGACCCCTTGCCTATCTCTGAATATGGCAGTTTTCTATGATTAGTTATATTTGAAATATTGAAATATAGTTTAAATATTTTGAAAAGACAAGACACAGTGAATTTATGAAAAAGACTGTCCAAAGGGCAATGGATATGAAACAATTGCTTAAAAAAGTATTTTTAATCTGAAGTTTAATCTGGATGTATTTTGGGTAGGACTAGAAACAATTGTAGGGTTTCAGAAAATGCTAACTTCTTAACTGTTCTGTTTTGCAGCATCTATACAAGGACAGCTGGGAGAAGCATAAAGCTACTGGCTACAGTTTACCTCCTGACAGCGTGCCACTTCGTCATGCCAAGCATTCTGATAACGTCCAAAGTGAGGTAAAGTCTTTCTACATTTGAAAAATCTCACAGGTTTCAGATATTTGCCATGCTCATACTTCATAATATTGCAAAGCCTATCAAAGCCCGTCTAGTTTCTCATTGGAATGACCCAGTCAGATTTATCATTTCAGGGGCTCATTTTCTTTGTAAGCATGCAATGCTTACAAAACATTGCATGCTTACACCTATATTTTTTCCTAATCTTTGCACCTATATTTTTTCTTAATTTTTCCAAAAAATGAGAATAGTAAAAAATACTTCACAAGTTAGAAGAAGAAAAGATTCAAGACGATACTTATCCTTTTGTGTTTTCTCCCTTTTAGCTGAAATATAAGGCTGATTACGTCAAGCAAAGAGGCCACTATGTTGGAGTCAATAATATGAGAGAGGATCCAAAACTAGTGTGGTTTGAGCATGCTGGCAAGATTCAGAATGACAGATTATACAAAGAATCCTATCACAAAACAAAATCCCACGTTCACATACCTCCAGATATACGCTCGGTCATTGCAGCCAAAGACTGCCAGCACCTTGTCAGTGAAATTCCGTATCGTAATTACCTACATGAATGGACGTGTCACCCTGACCAAAATGACTGCATCCAGGCAAAGAAAGCCTATGACCTTCAAAGTGATGTAAGTAATAATTTTATTTTTTATTATTATTTATTCAGATTTGTCATAGCTACCCCTCTCCAGTGGACTTTTCCCCAAACTAATTTTTTTTACAAAGTAGATATGAAAGCATATCCAAGAGAAAGATTTAGGAAAATAAATCAAGTACGTACACATAGATATAAACTGTACTTATCATAGTTTATTCATGTTTACAGAACCTTTATAAATCTGATCTTGAATGGCTCCGTGGCTGTGGTTGGATTCCGTTAGATTCGGTGGATCATCGGAGAGTAAAGAATGCTCAAGAATTAATAAACAAGGTAAATTATTGTTTTGTACACTCATAGCAGCATTCTAGACTTCCCCAGAAGATAATTATGATTATGTCATGTTTTTTCTACAGAGAATCTACACAAAGGAAGCCATTGATAATTTTGACCATTTCACATCCGTTGAAGATACTCCCGATGTGGTTTTGGCAAAGGCAAACTCGATCATGCAGAGTGATGTAAGCATTCTTTAAAACCGGGTGGTTGCAATAGGTGTCAATGTGTGTGTCCCTTTGTATGATAATATGTATTTTAAGATGCCAAACAATAAGTTTTTCATTGTTTTGCTTGATCATTGTAACTAATGTTAATTATTCACTACATTGAGGGTTAATATACTATTCTATAATGCAATGTTCTTTTTAACAAAACCTTCAATATTAGAGTAGTTATATATAGCATGAATGCTCTACAGTGCTTTTAAAAATATAAACCATGTTTCAGGCCAGAATAACTGTGTGAAATCTGTGTTAATGACAGAATTTCTAGTAATGATTTGGTCTATCGCTTTAGTATCTTTCTTATAGAAAAGAAATACACACACAAAGATGCCATAATACTTTATAAACTTCTAAAAATTAGAATAAATTCTCTATACTGCTCTATTCTAGAAAGTCAGCTTATCAAGTTAGCCTTAAACTCAACCTGATGTCTGAAATTTTCGCCTTGCCTTTCATTTTCCTTAGGTGAAATACAAAGAAACCTTTAACCTTCAGAAAGGCCAATACATTGGTTCTGATGACACACCAGCCTTGAGTCATTCTAGACAGATGATAAAACTGTATAGCGATGTAAGTTTCTGGCTATCTGGTATTTCAAATCATGTAAATTCAAGATCTCTTGTATTACTAGGAAGAAACGTAATTTGGGGAAACATATTTTTTTTAATGCAAATGCCTGTTTGAACTTCACTTTCCCTTGAATCCTGCATCCACACTCTGTCTTAATTCTGAACCCGCAATTATTTGCACAATAATTTAAAGTATTAAAATATTATTCATTGATACTATTTAAATTTAGTTTAGAAAAAATCAATAGGTAATATATTTTTATATTACTTTATATAGGAATACATTTTGTTCATGTTAACTGTGCAAATATATTGCGGTGTGCCTTTTCCTTCTTCAAGTAATTATCAAGCTATGGTCTTTCAAATAGATTATTAACTGTGTTAGATCTAAAGAATCTACAGGCCAAAGATAGAGAAAACAAGCTATACGATAGAGTTGCTGACAGATCAATTAAAGGAAATCAATTTAGCCAAAAATGAAGTCTCCAGCAGACGAATTTCTCTTGAAAAAAATGTTATATTATATGGTACTTCCCCAAAAATTGAAAGAATGGAATTGCCTACAGCAGGCATGTCAAACTCACAATGTCATGTATTGGGACTTTCCCCCCATTGCCAGCAATGGGGTGGGCACGGTTTTGGTGTGACGCATCTGGCCTGCGGGCCGGCAGTTTGACATGCCTGGCCTACAGGCATACAAAGATCTGCCTTTTAAGTAGGAGAGAACACGCTGAGACTCTGGACCCACTGTGGCTCCTGAACTCATTTTTGTACAACTTTTGCATTCTTCTTCAATAATGGTGGAAAATTCCTGCCATTCTAAGGGAAAAGGAATATACAGGTAGTCCTTGTCTTATGACCACAACTGAGCCCCATATTTCTGTTGCTAGACATTTGTTAAGTGAGTTTTGCCCCATTTTACGACCTTTCTTGCTGTAGTTGTTAAGTGAATCACTGCAGTTGTTAAGTCAGTAACCCGGTATTAAGTGAATCTGGCTTCCCCATTGACTTTGCCTGTCAGAAGATTGCAAAAGGGGATCCCATGACCCCAGGACACTGCAACTGTCATAAATATGAGTCAGTTGCCAAGCATCTGAATTTTGATACATGACCATGGGGATGCTGCAATGGTCATAAGTGTGAAAAACGGTCATAAGTCACTTTTTTCATTGCCGTTGTAACTTTGAACAGTCACTAAACAGACTGTTGTAAGTCAAGGACTACCTGTGCATTACTATAAGTTAAGCTGTAGCATAAGCTGTATATGTGTGACTGTGTGTATATCAGAGAGAGAGAAAAGGAGAAGCAGAAAGAGACAGAGAGAAATAATATTCCCAATAAAGGCAGGGATTTTTTTTTTTAAAGTGGGGCACCCACCCATTTTGCTTTATCATCCCTCCTACTGCAGACTGACGTTTTAAATTGGTGAAAAGACCTTGCTCTTGCTTAAAGAGTGCTATCCCCTTTATGACTTTATGAGTCATCTGGCTCAGGAATTCTGGGAGTTGAAGCCCACAAGTCATAAAGGGGACATCTTTCCCTACCCCTGTTTTAAGGGCGCTTGCATTTGGACTCTTTTTAACTTAGTTCAGTGGTGGCGAACATATGGCATGCGTGCCAGAGGTGGCACTCAGAGCCCTCTTTGTGGGCACGCACGCCGTTGCCCCAGTGGAGTTCGCCAGAGTAGTGAGCATGTGGCGTTTGGAAGCGACAGGGCAGGAAGTGGGCGAGCAAGTGGCGTTGGCCCCCTGCGGATGCCCTGGAGATGGTGAGGGACTGGCCCCCGCTGCCCTGGCCCCAGCCATGCTCACCCAGTCTGCCATGACCACTGCAGCTGTGCCCATCCAGTGGGCCACCCCCACCCCCCACCCCTGAGGGCACCACAATGCTGATGCAGCCCTGGCACTTTGCAATAAATAAGTGGGTTTTGGGTTGCAGTTTGGGCACTTGGTCTCTAAAAGGTTCGCCATCACTGACTTAGTTCATTTAATCTAATCTGCCATTGAATATATATTAGTGAGAAGAAGACTATTGAGTGATAAACATTGTTTGTGATAATTATTATTCATTGTTTTTTTAATTACATGAATCCAGACAACATGCTGTTTGCTAAATATTAAGAATGTTATATATATATATATATATATATATATATATATATATATATATATATACACACACACACACACACACACACACACACACACACACACACACACACATAAAAAATCTAATCTGCCATTTTTGTTCCTTCTAGTATGTGTACAAGGATGCCTGGGAATCAAAGAAGGCTTATGGTTACACTTTGCCTCCAGACTACATCCCAATTGTTGGTGCCAAACATGCTGATTATATTAACAGCCTGGTCTGTATGAATTTTCTTTTAATTGTTACCTTTGTTTGTGTGATTTTTTTTTTTTTTTTGGGAAAACAGATCTTAACACTTGCTTTATTTGCCCTTTTCAGCTCAAATATAAAGCATTGTACGAGAAGCTAAAGGGCCATTATCTGGCGGGGAAACATATACAAGACTTCCCAAGTGTGCTCCATTCTCTTGCTTTCCAAAAAATACGGAGTGCGGTAAGGAGTTATTTGTAGCTTTTCTTGGACGGTAATTCTTGCAGGAATTATAGCAAGGAAGCTGAATAGAGGCAGTCCTCGACTTACAGCAATTCATTTAGTGACCATTCGAAGTTGCAACAGCAATGAAATAAGTGACTTATGACCCTTTTTCACACTGAAGACTGTTGTAGCATCCCCATGGTCACATGACTTACATTGGGATGCTTGACAACTGGGTCATATTTATAACGGTTGCCGTGTCCCAGGGTCAGATGATCACCTTTTATGACCTTCTGACAAACAAAGTCAGTGGGGAATTCACTTGACAACTATGTTACCAATTTAACAACTGCACTGATTCACTTAATAAATGTGGCAAGAAAAGGGCTTGGTAATGTGGTCGTAAGTCGAGGACTACCTGTGACATAAAGAGAGGAAAACATGTCTGATGACTGGGGATGAAGATGAGGCCTCGGAAGGCAAGAAATCCGTGCTGACGTCGTGCTATCTGTGCTACTTGTTTTTTCAGAGCAGATCTGAAAGTGACTTTGTTAACAGATTGTTACACATGCTGTCTGCTTTTGATGGAGCAGAGGGCTCAGAGCCCCCTTATTTTCCTAATATTTTCCTATTTTATTTTGCTTTCCAGTTGGCTTACAGGAAGAATTATGAAGACACCAAGGCACACATTCATATTCCAAGTGACATGATCAACCATGTGCTGGCTAAGAAATGTCAGTATATCCTCAGTGACCTTGAGTACCGAACCCACCTGCACCAGTGGAACTGCTCCCCTGAAGAGAATGATGTGGTGCTAGCTAGAAAGGCTCAGGAGATTCTGAGCGATGTAAGTAACGGTTTGTTCTCACGGTCACTGAGAAATGCTTCGTTTATTGCAAATCAGTCGTCAAGCTTTGGGTAATCCAGAGCGTTTGCTTTATATGGCTTGGTGGCGCAATGGTTAGAATGCAGTACTACAGGCTAATTCTGCTGACTGCCAACTGCCAGCAGTTCGGTAGTTCGATTCTCGCTGGCTCAAGGTTGACTCAGCCTTCCATCCTTCCGAGGTCGGTAAAATGAGGAGCCAGATTGTTGGGGGGCAATATGCTGACTCTATAAACTGCTTAGAGAGGGCTGTAAAGCACTGTGAAGCGGTATATAAGCCTAGGTGCTATTGCTATATACTGGCATAGTACAGTATAACCATGAAGAAACCTGCAAGTATCTTCATGGGATTTCATTGGATAATATAGTTGTCCCCAAAGGGAAGACTGCCTCAAACCGAAAGTGATAAACATTCTAAATTGAAATAGCCAGTGGGGAATGCTGCAGACTGTAATTCAGCAATGCTTTGAGAATCACAAGTTCTACATCTCTGCTTTAAATTCTCCGTAATGTAACCTGATATAGTTATTAAAAATGGATTATTTTTTTAAAAAGTAGGGATGATATCAAGAAGAAGCTCAGAAAGACATGCCACGTGCTCTATGTTCAGATTTGCATTAGATAATTCAAATCTAATGTTTTTGATGTTCCTCTTTTTTTTGGTAAAATTTGCCCTGGAATTAAACTGTGAGGTGATCGGAGATATCAAGTATGATATGCAAGGGAAGATAAGAGAAGTTTTATGTTTTCTTTTATTATTTCTCTCCATAGGTGATATACAAAGATGATTTGACATGGCTAAAGGGAATTGGATGTTACGTGTGGGACACTCCTCAAATCCTGCATGCCAAGAAGTCGTATGACCTTCAGAGCCAAGTAAGAAGAAGCATGAACTACATTTGGGGGGCATATTTAATTAATCAGTTCAGGCATACACCAGGGCTCATCCATAGATCCACTGAGGAATATTAGATAGCACCGTTAGGAAACAGCCTTTATGTTTAATGCGGGAAAGGTGTCTTTGGGGATATAGATAAGCTCCCAAGTGGCCGCAATGACCCTCAGAGAGCTAATGCCCAGATGACTGCAAAGAATATAAATCCTTCTATTTCCCACTATTCAGTTAGAACCGAAGAAGCTTCTTGGATGAGAAGCGAAATGTTTTCAAGGAAAAAAAAAACCAAGAAAGTCCAGTTGCCTTTTGGAAAAGCACTTCCTAATTCACTTCCTTTAATATTTTGTACAAATCAGAGCAGAATGATTTGCTGGTCCTTGAGCAGAGCCTAGATAAGGCATCTTTATTTGTAGAATTACTTTCCTTTATGAGAAAAAAAATACATGCATAAATAAATGTGAGGATAGTGTCTCACTTTCGGGGAACGGAGCAAACCTTCCTATTTTACACCAAAAAGGATTTTAGTAGAAATATAGCTCTGCAATATTTTTTTTAAAGCTATCAACTGCTGTATATTACAGAGACTCATAGTACATGGACTTCAAAAATATAATCTCATAGGTTGTGCCCACGGTTACTAAAGAACTAAGCCCTACTGCTTTTTTTTGCCTTGATTTTACAGCTGATATACACAAAACAAGGGAAGGACAATCTACCAAACTATGGTGTGGTTATGGACACTCCAGTTTATGTAACTGCCGTTCAGAGTGGTATCAATGCTAGTGAGGTGAGTCATTCTCCGTCTTTGCTCAGATTTATTCCTTATTATTTTCTTTTTTCTCTAATTTGTACAAAGAGATTGACTGACTGTCACTCACTTTTATTACAGCTGAAATATAAAGAACAATACCATAAAACCAAGGACAAATATACCACAGTATTGAAAACAGCAGATCACGATAGGATCCAGAACCTCAAGCACCTCTTCAGTAATGTGAGTATTTTTCTTTTTAATGCTATTCTGGAGTTATGATAGTGTAGTATAGACCAGTGGTTCTTAACCTGGGCGATATTGCCCCCCTAGGGGGCGATTTTATTTTTCAGGGGGGCGATGGAACGAAAAGGGGCGATGTGGGGGCAAAGGAATGAAAAGGGGGCAATATGGGGGCGATGGAGCGAGAAGTTTGGGGGACACTTTTGAGACTTTTTCGTACAGTGAATGGCTGTATATTTGTCGTACAAAAACATCAGATCGCTCACTATTAGTGGATTGAATTGTGTTTTCAAATGTTGCTCCAGCTAGCTTCAGTACAGAACGCCGTACATATGTGAAGATGCATCGCTTATCTTCATGCGCGTTGTGCAGCAGCCTCTACCCATACAGTGGCGCGCCATTGGCCAGAATATGGGAAATATGGGAAAAAGACTGGAAATAAATTATTTGCATCAATATGTCCTGATGACAATTTTAAAGAAAACAAAAAAAGTGTTTGCATAAATTGAAGAATTATTTCCTGTGTTGTGATTGAGAGGTTATGTTGGGGGAGGAGGGCGATGACAACCTCCTCATTGGCTCAAGGGGGCGATTCGTTCAAAAAGGTTAAGAACCACTGGTATAGACGGTATTTCAAACAGCCTGCATGAATACAAAATGTTTCAAGTTCTGCCAAGTCCAGAAGCCTCTTGGAATTACTTTTTTGCACACACTTAAGGAAAACAAATTTTGGCTCACTGCTGCTCTGGTAGCTTCTTATACCAATATATAACAGCCGAAGTCAGAATGTGAGGATTACTTAGTAATGACTTCTCTTCCTGCTTAGGCTGGCTTTATCTAGGATGGATCATAGATGGGAGTTGAGGTGGTATTCATGTCATTTCCAACCAACTCAAGAAGACTAAGAGGAGATAAAGTTATAATATATGTGAAGGAATATGTAGTTCTGGGTTACATCCTGTTTAAGATTGATATGCAGTTGTATGTTGCTGAAATATGGTTAATCGCTAACAAATTTTGCTATGTGCCATCATGGGCAAGAATGCAAAAGAAGACCCAAACTTTTCTTCTATACAAAAAACAAAAGGTTTTCTATCCTATGCTACCTTTTACAAGTATTCCTTGACTTATGACCACAGTTGAGCCAGTGGGTAAGCGAGACAGTTGTTAAGTGAGTTTTGCCCCATTTTACGACCTTTCATGCCACAGTTGTTAAGCAACTGGGTTGTTAAGTGAACCTGGCTTCCCCTTTGACATTGCTTGTGTGAAGGTCGCAAAAGGTGATCCACAGGAAACCCCCCCTCCCCGAGGACACTGCGACTGTCATAAATACAGGCCAGTTGCCAATTGTTCAATTTGGATCACGCAACCACGGGGGATACTGCAATGGTTGTAAATGTGAAAAATGGTCATGTCGCTTTTTTCAGTGCCATTGTAACTTTAAATGGTCACTAATCCAGTGGTTGTTGTAAGTTGGTTTATTTGTGTCAGAAGCATCACAGTTAAAATAAGGCATACTATACGATATAAAATTTAAAATATAAATATGGTTGTAAGTTGAGGACTACCTGTTCCTCACTGCTGTTTCATAGATTTCGTCTCGAATATCGATGTAACTGTTTCTCCTTTCCTCAGAATGTATACAAGAAAATGTGGGAGAAAATCAAGTCCCTCACTTACAAATTGCCTCCCGATGCTGTGCCTTTTGTTCGTGCTAGGCAGCTGAAATATAATGCTAGTATTGTAAGTATACCTAACAATGCATTTTGGTAAATCTGCTTTAGAAATAAGACATGGTTCCCACGTGGCTTATTTTTCTTTTCTTTGCCACTAGGTGAAATATCGGGAAGAGTATGATAAATTTAAAGCACTCTACACCATTCCTAGAGGTGTTCAGGATGATCCCAACACTGCAAGATGCCTAAGAGTTGGCAAGCTGAACATTGATGTAAGATATTAAAAAAAAACTATATTAAACATTTCCAAGTGGTGAGGAGTCAAGCACAAAATTTACAAGCCTTAATTCCTTTGGATGAGATCATATGAGAGACTTACATTGCCAAGATCTTACTTCAAACAATAGATTAAGACAAATAAAATCATAGGTTCTGCTTCATTCACAAATAGAAAAACTGTATGGATTCCTTTATTAATAATCTTTTGCCAGGAAAATCTTAACTATTTCCACCAATTTCATACTTATCCAGATTTAAGTCTTATATTTATTTCATTTCACTATGTTTCTTTCCCCCATATGAATTTAATTTGCCACTTCTGTCTATCGGAGGGTGGAGTAAAAATCCTTCTCTTCCCACTTTCGGAGGATTTTTGTTTTCTTGGGTATTTTTTCCCCAGGAGATCAATCAGGTAGAAGAGAGAGAATCAATATTCTTACACAGTTCCGGACACGTTGTTTAAGATCAAGCTTAACTTTTTTGGCTTCGGCTGCTTGTAGCTTGGGCTAGACTCTGGAGTGACGCTAGCCTTTCTTCTATTGGTTTCTGGAGGGCTTTCCCCGACCGACTGGATCGACTGCCATCTCTCCACGGTCAGCGGGGCTTCCTTCTTTGCTGCCTCTTTGGGATGACGTTTGGCCAATTTAGGGTCCCCAAACAGAGAAAAATTGGGCCGTAGTGTGCGGAGTCCTGCAATCCCTTGGCTACTTGCGCTACTGCGCCTGTATGGATTACTGTAGAGTAGACAACTTCAAGATCTAGCTATAGGCCAACTCAGAAATTCTCTCTCTCCATTCTAACAATTCAGACAATTAAACTGCATTGTTCCTCTATATGTTTCAGTATAGAACAACCAGGTTAGTTTGTCAGTTCAAAATCAGGAGGAGCTGGATAGCACCTTTTCCAATTAATAAACTTTATTAAAAGGCATAACATTTTATGCACTTCATCAGATGATTGGAGTGGTTAAACTGATCCAGGGTTTCAGTTTAACTTTCTTCTCTAGTAAAGGCAGTGCTTTTTTTGAAAAAAAAAAAAAGGTGCCGGAACTCACACACATCATACCTACCCTACAAGGTTCTATCCAAAAAAGGTGCTGGAACTCCATTCTGGGCGTTCTATGACAAAAAAAGCTCCGAGTAAAGGAAAAAATATATTCTCTATCTTAAAACAAACAAATAATTAGAAAGTATATTGGCTAAGGGGTGCTCTTTAAACCTTCTGGATTCATTTTTCTTTAATAGTGACCATACTACCAATTTGTTTGGGATAGAGCAATATTAATGCTTACTAATGTACCATTATTTTTATTTATTTAAAAAAACTCTTGGTGGCTTCCAATCAGATCTTAGTTAGACCTAATTAGCACTGCTAAGAACTAATGTTACAAGCTGAACTTAACCAGGTTACACCAAGGGGAAACAAGGACTATTTAATTCATTTTGCATTGCGGTTGACACTTGGCTTCTATATGTTGAATTCAGACAGCTATTCATACCTTTTCATTAATAAAATACTTTATTTGGCCAAGTGGGATTAGACACACAAGGAATTTGTCTCTGGTGGAGAAGTTCTCAGTATACATGCAAAGCAACAGAATAATAATAATAAACATCATAATAATACCAATAAGAGGGGGAGTAAAGATAGTAAGAAGGACAAACGATAATGCTACAGCCAAACTACATGGGTAACTATACATAAGCATTAGACAGCACTATGAGAATTAGGTGTTCAGCAGAGCAATGGCATGAGGGAAAAAAACTGTCGTTTGGCATGCAATGCCCTATAGTGTCATCTTGAGGGAAGAAGTTGAAACAATTTATGTCCAGGATGTGGGGAGTCTGTAGACATTTTCTCAGCCTGACCTGCACAATATACAGGTCTTCTATGGAAGGCAGGCTGGTTGCAGTTATTTTTTCTGCAGTCTTAGCAATCCATTGGAGTCTGAACCTGCCCTGTTTGGTTACAAAATATTAACAAATACCAGTAGTACCAAAATATTTTCGGCCAGCTGAGGCTTCTGTGTGTTATATTGCTGTAATTAAATCAGATTTTCAGTGATTCCTAGGCATTTTTAATAACTTTATTTTTGTAAAACTATTTTAGCATAATTACAGCACTATAATGTTCCAAATAAATCAATAAGCATTTGCTCATGTTTATTCTAATCATAGTATTCAACTCCTTAGAAAATTATCACAGATTATATTTAGCTGGGAAGCTTGTTAATGTATTATTAACTAACCTTTCTGTCTGAATTTCCTAGCGTTTATACAGAGATGTCTATGAAAAGAACAAGGCTAAAATCCATATCGTGCCAGACATGGTGGGCATAGTGACAGCTAAGAAAACACAGAAGAAAATCAGTGAAATTGATTATCGTGTCCATCTCCATCAGTGGGCCAGTATTCCAGATCCTCATGCCAATATTCTTGCTCGAAAAGTCAATAATCAACTTAGTGATGTAAGTCAATTATATTTATAACTCCTTTTTAGAAATCTACTAAACAAGCATTGCACAGTGCAGGAGAAAAGATGAGTGGTGGGACGCGCTCCGTTTTATACATTGTAAGCTATACTAATTTTAATGCAATTTAATTCAAACACAAGCTGAAAGTATTATATTGATGTTTAACCACCATACCTTAGTCTAGATTATAAAATAACCATTAAAAATCTATAAACCTAGGCATCAAAAATAAACTCCTTATTATCAGTTTTTGCTTGTAAGTGGCATAGGTATTGTATAGCACATAGCTTCATAGGGACAATGTAATATTTTATATAAAGGGCCATTTTTTTTTGCCAGATTTAAAGACCACCTAATCCCAGAACAACTCTGTGTCACTTTCATTTTACAAAACTAAAAACAATAAAAACAGGAAATTATGTATATCTGGACAAATTGCATATCCCAAAAAGTTACAAACAACATCTTTTTCTGATTTGCAGTGGAACATTTTAGGATCTTACTTTATAGCAAATACTTATCAAAACAAAACTTCCATAAAATTAGCTATTTACCCTAAATTATTAATATAACATTAATGTCCATGCTATTAGAACGCAATTATGATCTCTTTCTCATCGCATCCCCATGCCTGCCTTTTGCTTCATCTCAAAAATGAAGCTATTTGTGTTGCTGCCATTACAGCAGTACCATATCTTGCCTTGAGGGCAGGGCCTGGTAGCTTCCTGGCCATCCTATCTTCTTCTATTAGAATCACCCATCAACTGAAAAACCAAACATCAGCTGCTGTTGGGCATTTTGGAGTGATAACTGAATGACCTTTATAAATATTACTCTCAGAACAAAATAAAAACAGTGGTTAAGGGACAATCAAAGAAGTCAATGAAAAAAAGAAAAGCAAAAATGTGGCAAAACAAGGTGTACTATGGGAGGAAAAGAAATTCATGAGGTAAAAAGAAAAAAACCCAAAGGGGAATAAAATTACAAATGTAGAACCTTATCAGCTATCTCTTCTCTTGTTAATGAAACTGACTACCAACAGAGAACTAAAGGCTTAAAAGCAACAGAGATTTCTTGGATGGAGTTGAATTTAAAAGGCTGATTTAAACTAACCAGTCACATTTTGGGGCTTCCTGTTTCTAATAATTATATTTTCTTCAGATGGCAGAGACTGATAAAAAGAAGGTCCAAATGAATTATAATCTGCTTATCAGACCATGCCTGATAAGCATGGGTAATAGGAAGACATGAAATTAACATTAAGATTAGTCTCATCAATGGTATTTCTTCCAGGCCTGGAATTGAATTAATAAAGATCATTTAACATGGAATGGAGCTAGACCCAAGCTGGGAAGTTAACTTTAGCTGATAGATAAACCATTCCTGAGGTTATATGGAATGAATCCTCATTCTTTCTCTCGGTTTCTCTTTTAATTTTAATACCTCAGTTTGTATACAAAGATGATCTCAACTGGCTCAAAGGAATTGGCTGTTTTGTTTGGGACACTCCTGAAATTCTCCATGCTAAACATGCCTATGATCTTCGCAATCTCGTAAGTATGGTTGGCAATTTCTGATAGCTTCAAATTTCCACCAACCCAAATATTTTCAAATGCAAAAATAAAATATCTTTCTAACTAACCGGAAAGAGGCCAGCATATGAGGCACCAAACATCTTCTTATCCAAGATGATTTTAATCTTGCCAAAGCTATTGCTGCTTGCAATTTTCCACTTCATCCTTTCTTCAAGGCAAATAGACTCCAAACCAGATAAAACTCGACATGCTTTAAAGAGTGCTACTTTCACAAAAACTGTTGAATTATTTTTGAAAAGTAGAGTGACAAGGAAGATGTTATCTATTGTACATATTCTTTCCCTCTCAGCATAAATACAAGGCAGAGGCAGAGAAAATGAAGAGCAAATATTCTGTAGTCACACACACACCTCTCTACGTTCAAAATGTGCTCAGTGGCAAGAATCTGAGTGAAGTGAGTATCTGCATTTCTATTTTCATCAGTTTCTTCCCCTTTTCTTTAATGATCATGGCTTAGCATGGCTTACTAGTCCTACTTCTACCAACCAATCAGCAGCAATTCTTTAAAAAACAGTTCAAACCTGCAGCTGGAAATAGTTAACAGCTATCTATATCATAAGATAAAAGGGTCCTTGTTTTTATTCTATGTTTTAGGTTGCTTACTACATTTATTGCTGTTACTTATGAAGCTCTGGTGTGTTTTTACTTGTTACCAGGGATGTTTTAATTTGTTCTGCTATGTTCTATGTAAGCCACCAAAGGCCTTTTAGATTGGGTAGAAATTTTATAAATAAATAAATCAATAAGAGTGATTTTTTTTTCTTTATTTTTCAGCAAGTGCTTGAAAATTCCAAACCGGTTAACTTTCCAATCAAAGCAAGATTTTGTGATCAATGCTTATGCAATCACCATAACTGCATGTAGCAGTTCTAGTTACAATTTTTAACAAAACTATAGCAAAGCTTTTTGTCACACTACTTTGTAATTCACTATATTTCTGCACCATGTAGAACTGTAGATCAGGTGCAGGAGGGAAGGAAGGAAGGAAGGAAGGAAGGAAGGAAGGAAGGAAGGAAGGAAGGAAGGAAGGAAGGAAGGAAAAGAATTCTTTTTTCAGATCACCTCTCCAGCATTAGGATTTTCCTTTGAAATTCTACTTTTTCTGTCTCTAGATCTGATTGATATCTAACCAGCATTTAAAAACTAAAACAATGAGAAACCTTTTGCTAACATTCAACATAGCTTATTTTGTTTTGTCAATACTCAGGCTGTTTACCGCCATAACTATGTGCATCATATCAAAGGGAAATATACGCCAACAGATAAGACAGTGGATCTGGAGCGGGCAAATCGGGCTTACAAGATACAGAGTGAAGTAAGTACTTGGATTTTGCCTCTGGATGACATTAAAAGAGGGAGGGGAAGGGGTTTGATTTGGGGCCATGAAGCTGCAGAAGAAAAGCCGCAACACACAATAATATAATCAAATATAAAAGAACAAGGAGGAGATGTTCAAGACTGGCAGTGTTATAGTGAGCAATACATTTACCCAGCTGTTTAGAATATTTGGGGGTCTTCTCTTCCCTTCAAAAGCTTTGGTATAAAACTTTGAAGAACTTTAAAGTGTGCTGATATGTCTTGTCATTAGCAATGTGATGTTGGCTACCTTTTTTGGAAGTGAGATTGCTAATAATGCATTCTCTCAACTTCTGGTGATAATTCGTGGAAGTGTTATGTTTCCTTGGCAAAAAAACAGAAGGGGTTTGCTACTTCCTTCTCCCAGAATGCTGTTCTTATTCTAATATGCAGACCTGGAATTTTCTGGGAGATCTTCCAACCTAATACTAACCAGATCTATCCCTAGTCCCTTGATTTCTGAAGACCAGCCAAGGCCAGTAGGGCCCAGAGTTCAGCACACTTGCCTTTTCTGACCCTAACCCTAAACTTACTTAGTGGACTGTGGAATCATAGAGCTGAAAGGGGGTTAATTAGAAAATCCAAATTCAACTGTATCTCTATCAGATTGTCTTGCCTCTGCTTGAACATATCCTATCAAGAGGAGATCACAACTTCCCTCGTTGAGGTTTTATTACCATTGAGTACTCCAGTTAAAAGTGGCTAGGATTGTATTTCTTGAAGTACTTTTCCAATTTGCCAAACTCAAAGTGTGAAGAAGTGCTAAAAAAAAGTCTGGTATGACTTCTGCTTGTACAGTGCTAGAGCATACCCAAAGTTTCCCAACAATTGCCTTAAAGGGCTTTACTATATTATTATAAATCTCGATTTTTATTCATTTATTCATTTGTTTTTGGCAGCCTCTCTACCGGAATGCTGGCTTGCGTGCCCTTCCCACTGGATACAAACTTCCACCAGATACCCCTGGTTTCAAGCATGCTAAACATGCCCACTATATTGGCAGTGATGTAAGTAACTGTTTAATTAATTTTTATTTCCTGACAGAGACAAAAAGAGAGAAACACTGTAGGAGTAATATTAAACAAGACACATATCAGTAGCACCCAAAATAATTCCATAATGCCATCCTTATGCTTATTCATGCTTAAGTGTATAGAAATAATTTTTAGACATGAGATAGCATGAGACAGCATGCAAAACAATTATTTCAAAAATCTGTAATATAATTTTCTTTCTGCTTTATATCTACATATATTTCCAAAACATAATTCCAAGGAACTTTCTTTTATTGACAACTTCTTTCAGTTGAGTCAGATAATTGTTAAAGAACAAAAAAAACAAACAAAAATAATAAAAGCTTTCATTAAAATATTCAAATGGATTAAGGGAAATATTGAGATAGATGGCTGCCTAATTGCAATATGGGGTCTTTTAACTAAATGTCTACATGTAATATTGGTTTTGTTATATTGGTTTTTTTATTCTACTGTAACTGTTTTTATTTATTAAAGCACCTAAATCTGAAGTCTATGTATATATTTGCTTTTCAGATAAAATATAAAGAAATTTATGAACATGTCAAGGGCACTGGTTACAATTTTGGACCCAAAGCTGTTCCCTTTGTACAAACAAGGAAAGTCAATAAAATCCTTAATGAGGTAAGTAATTAATTCATTTCATAAAAATTGGCATTTCTGTGATACAGTATTTGATTTTATAAAACTGTTTGTGATCTCTGTTAGAATCTTACATAGGAATCTTACATTAATAAATGATGCACTTTTGTACAATGTTTATGAACCCATTTTAGATAAAGCAGATAAATGTGTCTGCTAGAAATATCAAATTGACTCAGCCTTCCACTCTTCTGAGATTCGTAAAATGAGGACCCAGATTGTTGGGGCAGTAGGCTGACTCTGTAAACCAATTAGAGAGGGCTGTAAAGCACTGTGAAGCTGTATATAAATCTAAGTGCTATTGCTGTTAATATTTTTAAAATGTGTATTCTAATCAGTAACTTTGAAAAGCTCACAGTTATAAACTTTTGCAATTCAAAAGTATATTTGGTCATAAAACCTGTGTGATTACAAAATAGTAAGAAGGTTGATGCTTCGCTTCTTTTCTCCATCAGCATTAATGCATTGATTGAAGTAGTAAATGTTTTAGCATTGTCTGAATGGTTGGGAATGTGTTATAAATTTTGTGGGGAGGAAGGGCACCACAGGGAGTGTGTCCATTCACAAACTGGTTGTATGGAGAGCATGTTGTCCAGTCACAAACTTTTTATCTCCTAGAAAGATAACCTGATGAAAATAACAGTCAAGTAAACATTTTGATAATCTACATACATAACAGAAATGGGATCTGAGCATTAAAATAAGGTGTTTTTTTTTAAAAAATAAAGAAAATAATAAATTACACCTGAAATGGCAGAGGACTCCAGATAAGAAGATACAAAGTAGGAATGATAAACTGCTTTCTCTCAAACTGTTGCTTGCTGTAAAGCAACTGTTTTGAGCATGGAGCTCCATGAATATTCTATTACTTTTAATACAGATAGTCTTCAATTTATGACCACAACTGAGCCCAAAATTTCTGTGTGGAATATTTGTTAAGTGAATTTTGCCCCATTTTACAACCTTTCTTGCCACAGTTGTTTTAAGTGAATCACTGCAGTTGTTAAGTTAGTAGTGTGAATCTGGCTTCCCCATTGACTTAGCTTGTAAGAAGATTGCCAAAAGTGATTACATGACTTTGGAACACAACAACCGTCATAAGTATGAGTCAGTTGCCAAGCATCACATGACCATGGAGATGCTGCAACAGTTGTAAGGGTGAAAAACATTCATTAGTCACTTTTCTCAGTGCTGTTGTAACTTTGAGCGGTCACTAAATGAACTGTTGTAAGTTGAGGACTACCTGTATTAATTTAAGTGGTATAGCTAACTCATGTGTTTATTATTTAGCATTCGTGGATTGGTCCTATCTATTCAAATGACTGGAATAAGTGCCTTTTAAGGAAATACTGTGCAAAATAGATTAAGATTTAATTTTAATTTTTTAAAAATCTCTTTCCTTTTGTTACAGAGAATGTATCGGGAGGTGTATCACAAAAATAAAGATAAGATTCATACTACACCTGATACGCCACACAATCGCCAAGTGAAAATAAACCAAGAAGCTTTCAGTGATGTAGGCATATTTTATTTATATTAGATGCACAATTTGTGTTGTGTTTGATTTTACTGGGAGGGGAGAATCTTATTCGTCTTCTCTCTTTATTTTAGCTTATTTACAAGACTGATTTCTTCAAGATGCAAGGACACTTGATTTCCTTACCATTTACCCCACAAACTATACACAACCGTTATGTTGGAGAAATTACAAGTGATGTAAGAAGATTTCTTTTAAAAATTTAGAATAAGTTGCTATAAATACCTATAGATGGGTTGCAACAAATATTAGGGTCTATGATAATATAAAAATATTTTTTGCAGTAATGGTTTCTCTCCCTAAAAATAATTTATTAAAATGAATTACACCCAGTAAACAGAACATATATCTGCTTCTGGATGCAATTCAAGGTACTAGTTGTCACTTTTAAAGCCCTATATGCTTGGAACCAGGTTATCTAAAGGACCCTCTTTTCCCGGTAA